>NC_069503.1:16160596-16460596 GCF_027579735.1 Bombina bombina | reverse complement strand
AAAAAATTGCTTAGATGTCTTCTTTTTCAAATAAAGATAGCACGAGAATGAAGGAAATTTGATAATAGGAGTAAATTGGAAAGTTGCTTAAAATTGCATGCTCTATCTGAATTATGAAAGAAAAAATTTGGGTTCAGTTTAAGCGTATTACAGCTCTTTCTACAAGAGCAGTTTCAACATTGTGAGTTTTTAAAAAAATGATGCATCTTTGGAGCAGATTTGCAAAGCTGCAACATGGTCTTCTCTGTGTACTTTTTTGAGATTTTATTTGATGTTTTGCTTTTTTGCAAGCTGCTTTTGGTAGGAAAGTCCTTCAGGCTGCGGTGTTGGCTAAATAGGAATTGCCCAAAAAAAATGTCCCACCCTTTCCAGAACATAGACCATCTGCTTTGCTATTAATCCCATATGTTATGGAGGACTGTGGACCATCATCATTTTACAAAAGAAAACAATTTTTTTTTTTGAATGATGGTCCATAGGTCCCGTCCCATTCAATTTTGGGCGACAGTTCTAATAACACCTCTATAGACCCTGCTTTGTCTTTCATACCTATATGTATCTATTTGGCTATATGTTAAACTAAGAGAGATGGGAGGCATAAGGAAGTTTAAACTTTGACATGGGTTCTTGACCTCCTCCCAGTCGAAGGAAATATATCTATTTGTTATGGAGGACTGTGGACCATCATCATTTCAAAAGAAAATAATTTATTAGGTACACATTAAAAACGTTTGATTGTTTTTTTCAACTTTACCCTCTTTTACTTATTGGTTATCTCAAACAACATGCATCAAGCACTTCAGGCAACGTCATCCATGCTACTAGATTAATTAACTGCCAGCTTTTCATATGGCTTCTTCAATGCAAGTCTCTGAAAAGCCTTATGAAATCCTATGCTATATGCCTACGATACACCTATAATTTTTCATGTGTTTAACTAGATGTTTCTGTTGTTTAATTTACTTAAAGGGACAGGCTAGACCCCCAATACATCATTTTGATTACGTATTGTTACATACCAGAGAAATATCCTAGAACTGGTCCCACATTTATAAGCTTGTAAGTAGATGAAACATTTAAATATTCATAGATTGGAGCTAAAAATGGCTGCCTATCTCCGCCTACCAATTGTATGCATATTTTGGTTTGTTCCTCCAATAACGATCGATTAGTGAATACATTTTCCTACTCGCACACGCTGATTTGTCCATGTGCAATTTGAAATAGCTAACTGAAAAATAATAAACGTGCACTGCTAAACTGGCATACAAGAAAACTGTCCAGTGGGCAGAGCATGGGGCCAGTTTTGGCAGCTAACAAACGATTATTTAAAGTCTCATGTACTTCATAAAAACATATAGATGTGGAACCCATTGCAAGATGCTTGTCTGGTAAGTAACAATAAGTAATAAAAAAAGAAGTCTTGGGTCTAGACTATCCCTTTAAAGGGCCAGTATAATGTAAAACAAATGTTACAGCATGTCATTTTATCACTTTTGATAAAGTACCACTCAGGAGCCACAGAGCACTGCTGTTCCCAGGGCAAACATGGATGTTGATCAAATCAGCAGCTCTAGTCACATGACCCATCTGTACAACTAGCGCTTGCTGTTTGGCATTGCTCTGTAGCTATAAAATGGTACATGTGATGTGTTTAACCCTTGCATAGATTTTCAGGTTTGATAGTTTTAAAACTACATCTGTAGCCAATGAAAGAGTGTAATTTGTGTACGCTATAATGACCATTTATACAGTGTTCCACATAGTATCCTCAGCCTACCTCGGTATGCAGTCATAGGAAGGAGCTAAGTTTAAACAGTATGTATGAGACTCCTAAAGGTTCTGCAGGTTTGGGGTAAATTGCTAAAATACACCCCTGGGATTGTCTGATCTGTGGTAAATGTGTTAAACAAAACATTTTATGGAGACAAAACTGTGACATTTTTCAGGATCTATGTGTCGGGCATGTTACGGTTACCCTTAGTCTCGCTGAGAGATGGACCGCTTAGTAGCCTGGATCCCTATTGCTAAAGAGGGGAGAAGCTGCTTTCCATAGTATTCTATATGAGTCTCGCAAATATAGAATAATCTCCCTTAGCTGCAGTACAGCTAGGATACCCTTCTGCCCACAAAAACGAGTCAACGCTGCGATTGAGGGTCAAACAAGAACTCAGGACTGGGATGCCCAGCCTGCTTTTTATTAAGGTTACATGCACACAGGGCACTCCCAGGGGGAGAGGGGGGGAAGCACAAAATCCCCCATCACACATTTAGATAGAGAGCACTGTCCTTTGACAGGCCACAATAGGATTACAGTACTTAAGATAACAAGTTTACAAGTTCATCTTATCAATTAGCAGTCTGGCTCCAGAGGTGATTAGACAATAGTTTCTAAAAGCTGAAAAAAAGTTAACTCTTTATGAAATGATACTTGTTACGGTTTTCTTGGAGCCCTTCTTAGGCGCTGGCTTGGCTGGTTCAGGCATTGCTGCTGGGAAATAAGCTCTTCACAACAAAATAACTAATGCTTCTGTAACAGTGCTCCCTTTCTGTGGAACACTCTGGCAGACACGGTCTGACCCCTTTTCGGGGCAGACTAAGGCTGTCCAGACCGCTGGTTATGCGGGGCTGAGGTCGGTTTGTCTGGACAACCCGTCGGCGTTGCCATTCTGTTTCCCAGGTCTGTAAGTAATGGTGAAATTGAAGGGTTGCAACGATAAGCTCCAACGTAATAGCCTGCCGTTATCTCCAGAGACCCGGTTCAGCCACACCAACGGGTTATGGTCGGTGACCAGGGTGAACTCCTGACCATATAAATAGGGAGTCAATTTCTTTAATGCCCACACCAAAGCCAAACACTCCTTTTCGACCGCTGCATAGCTGACTTCGCGGGGCAGGAGCTTCCGGCTGATGTAGGCAACTGGATGCTCCCCTCCATCTTCGCCTACTTGGCTGAGGACGGCTCCCAGCCCGAACATGGAAGCATCTGTATGGACGATAAAACGTTTGTTAAGGGCTGGGGCCGCCAAGACAGGAGCGTTAATTAGAGCATTTTTGAGAGCCTGGAAAGCCATTTCACAGTGGGGAGACCACAGGACCTGTCGAGGTAAGTTCTTCTTGGTCAAGTCAGTCAGGGGTTTGGCAAGTGTGCTGTAGTCTGGTACGAACCGTCTATAGTACCCTGCCGTGCCCAGGAAGGCTAGGACCTGAGTCTTAGTGATGGGGGTGGGCCAATTGGCGACAGCTTCTATCTTGGCCGGCTCTGGTCGCTGCTTTCCACACCCCACCCGGTGACCCAGGTACTGTACCTCGGCCATCCCAAAGTGGCATTTTTCTGGCTTCAGAGTCAGGCCAGCAGCCCGGATCTGATCCAGAACCATTCCTACATGAGCTAAGTGGTCCTCCCAGGACTCACTGTGGATCGCTATGTCGTCCAGGTAGGCGCAAGCAAAACTCTGGAAGCCATCCAGGAGCCTATCCACCAAGCGCTGGAATGTAGCTGGGGCATTCTTCATCCCAAACGGCATTACCCTAAACTGATATAAGCCGAATGGGGTGACGAATGCCGACTTGGGGATAGCCTCCGGGGCCAGGGGAATCTGCCAGTAACCTTTGCAGAGGTCAATAGTGGTCAGGTAATTTCCCCTGGCTATACGATCGAGTAGCTCGTCTACCCTGGGCATAGGGTAAGCGTCCGTCACGGTTTTTTCATTGAGCCTCCGATAGTCTACGCAGAACTGGGTGGTCCCATCTTTCTTGGGCACCAAGACAACTGGGGAGGCCCAGGGACTATCGGAGGGCTCAATTACCCTGAGCTGGAGCATCTCATCGATCTCCTTCTTCATTCCTGTCCTAACTGCTTCGGGGATTCGGTACGGAGCCTGGCGCAAGGGAGCTTGTCCCGGAGTATCTACCTGGTGGGTGGTTAAAGTAGTGTACCCTGGCTTCGGGGAGAAGGTGAGGTGTTTGGACTGGAGGAGTTGGCTGAGCTGCTCCCTTTCAGTGGGGCTAAGTCGGTCTCCTATCTGAACCTGAGCCACTATACCTGTGGGGAGACTCTTTTCTAATAGGTCTGGAATGGGTAGACTGTCGGGGTCTTCCTGAGGGGAACAACATACGGCCGTCACGTTCTCTGGTCGCTCAAAATATTCCTTGAGCATGTTTACATGGAATGTCTTTCTAAGATTGTTGTCATGGCAGCTAGCTATCACATAAGTGGTGTCTCCCCTTTTCTCTACGATCTGGTAGGGACCCTGCCAGGACGCCTGCAATTTGTCTGTCTTCACCGGCTTAAGTACTAACACCTTTTGTCCTATGGTGAAGATTCTCTTTCGGGCCCCCCGATCGTACCATACTTTCTGTCTTCTCTGGGCCAACTGGATATTAGCCCGCACGGATTTGGCTAATTGCTCCATTCGGTCCCTGAGTTCCAGCACGTATGGCACAATGGGGACACCGTCAGCCTCCATCTCTCCCTCCCAGTGCTCCCGGATCAGGTTTAGGGGTCCCCGTACCTTTCTTCCGTAGAGCAACTCGAAGGGAGAGAACCCTGTCGTTTCCTGGGGCACCTCCCGATAAGCAAATAGGAGGTGCGGCAGGAAGCGTTCCCAGTCTCGGTATTCCTGAGTGAACGTCTTGAGCATTTGCTTGAGGGTCCCATTGAACCTCTCACACAGCCCGTTCGTCTGGGGGTGGTATGGGGAGCTCAGGAGGGACTTAATTTTGCAAACCTGCCAGAGTTGTTGGGTCAATTCAGCCGTAAATTGGGTGCCTCGGTCGGATAGGATTTCTTTTGGAAATCCTACCCGGGAGAACACCTGTACTAGTGCATTCGCTACCGTATCCGCTTGTATGTTGGATAGGGCGACAGCCTCTGGGTACCTGGTAGCGTAGTCCACTACGGTAAGAATGTAGCGCTTACCGGAGGGACTAGGGGTAGCCAGTGGTCCCACTAGGTCAATAGCAACCCGGCTGAAGGGTTCCTCTACAATGGGCATGTTTACTAGATGGGCTTTAGGGTGATCGCCTCGCCTTCCTACTCGTTGACACACATCGCAGGTGTTACAGTAAGTTCTAACGTCAGCGTGCACCCCTGGCCAAAAGAACGTGTGAGTAATGCGGTGTAGGGTACGGGTTATGGCTAGGTGGCCTGCTAAGGGGATGTCATGGCCTATCTTGAGGATTTCTTGACGGTATTTGTGGGGCACTACCAGCTGTCGCCTACGCTGTCCCCTTTTCTCTGTCCAGCGGTATATTTTCCCTTTTTCCCATAAGAATGTTTCGTTATCTGCCCCGCCCCCTCCGGTCTCTGCTCGTTCCCGGTACTTTTGTAAAGTCGGGTCAGTCTTAGACTCTGTCTCGAAAGCATCTGGGGTGTCCCAGGGTATGGGGCCTAACATGTCAGGCAAGGTCGGGGTAGGTCTTACCTGTGTCTCCCGCACTGGTGAGAGCTCTCGCTCCATCCGGGCTTGGGCCCGTGTAGTCACTGGGTCCGCCTCGTTGTTGCATACTGGAGCATAGGCAGAAGTCATGGGGCCCAAATCGTTGCCCAGTAGTACTTCGGCAGGTAAATTATCCATTATGCCCACGTTCACAGCCCCCTTTCCCGCTCCCCAATCAAGATGCACTTGAGCTGTTGGAATTTTGTACACATCCCCCCCCGCCACTCTAACGGCCACAGTCTGTCCGGATCGCTTGTGCTCTGGCACCAAATGACTCTGTACCAGCGTGATAGTAGCCCCTGTGTCTCTCAATCCCTCTGTAGATCCCCCCTCGAGCCATACCTTCTGCCGATGGTGCTGGCGGTTATCTGAGGCAGCATATACAGGGTCCACCTCGTGAAGCGGCCCCACATATCCCTCCATAGGGGCCTCTTGGTTAACACAGAGGGCCCGGGCCGGACGATAGGACCCAGAGGGGTAATTGTAATTCCTGGGTGTCTGGTGCGTATTAAGGGGGCAGCTAGCCATGAAATGCCCTGGTTGCTTGCATCGGTGGCAAGTCGGTCTGGGACGCTCAGAGCTGTTATTGTGTGGTCCTGAGTGTCGGACGGGCCCTGTGGGCACCGGGGCTCGGAATTCAGCACGAGGGGGTGCACGGTAAACCTCTCTGGGTTCGACCCGTGCTGGAGCTCGGTAGTTCATGGGTTCGTGAAGACGGGAGTCATAATGTTCATCGGCCAATTTGGCTGCTTCTTCTAAGGTAGAAGGCCGCCTGTCTCGCAGCCATTCCTTCCCTTGCTGTTCCATGCCATTATAAAAATGTTCTAAGAGAAACAATTGTAAAATTTCCTCACCAGTCACCGCTTTACTTCCGCTCAGCCAGTGATTTGCCGCTCTCCGCATTCGGTGCGCCCATTCCATATGGGTATCGTTAGGCTTCTTTTTCGTGCCCCGAAACTGTCGGCGATACGTGTCCGGAGTTACAGCGTACCGTCGCAACAGTGTCTCCTTAACTAGCTCATACTGTGTCACTTCCTCAGCACCCAGAGTACGAAAGGCTTCCAGGGCTCGCCCGGATAGTTTCCCAGACAATATCGTGGGCCACTCTCTGTTGGGAATCTGGTGCAGGGCACATTGCCTTTCGAAGTCCGCCAAATATTCATCAATCCCTGTCTCGCTCTCTAGGAAGGGTCGAAATGCCGCATAGGGTATCTTGGGCCTCCCAGCATTTTCGACAGGGATGATTACCTGCGGGGCTTCAGCATTGCGGTGTGCGTTCGCTAGGTTGAGTTCGTGGGCTCGAGTCTCTCGTATATCCTCGTCCGCCTCCGCCATCAACTGCTGTACCAATTCCATGGAGGGGTTCGGCCCGTATAATGAGAGCCTTTCCCGAACAATCCTGGTTTTTTCGTCACTAATCGTGGTCGGTGTTTCCGCCATTGTGAAGCTCTGATCCAGTTCGGTCAATTCTGCGATCAGCTCTCTCCTCGGCCGGTTGCTGGCGTACCCCCCTCTGCTTTCAAGTAAATCCTTTAGGGTTGTACGCTTCAATTTTTCGTAAGCGCTCTCCATCCGTTCTGTACCTCTCCTAGGAAATCCAGGAAAATCCCGCCGCTGCCGCCAAATGTTACGGTTACCCTTAGTCTCGCTGAGAGATGGACCGCTTAGTAGCCTGGATCCCTATTGCTAAAGAGGGGAGAAGCTGCTTTCCATAGTATTCTATATGAGTCTCGCAAATATAGAATAATCTCCCTTAGCTGCAGTACAGCTAGGATACCCTTCTGCCCACAAAAACGAGTCAACGCTGCGATTGAGGGTCAAACAAGAACTCAGGACTGGGATGCCCAGCCTGCTTTTTATTAAGGTTACATGCACACAGGGCACTCCCAGGGGGAGAGGGGGGGAAGCACAAAATCCCCCATCACACATTTAGATAGAGAGCACTGTCCTTTGACAGGCCACAATAGGATTACAGTACTTAAGATAACAAGTTTACAAGTTCATCTTATCAATTAGCAGTCTGGCTCCAGAGGTGATTAGACAATAGTTTCTAAAAGCTGAAAAAAAGTTAACTCTTTATGAAATGATACTTGTTACGGTTTTCTTGGAGCCCTTCTTAGGCGCTGGCTTGGCTGGTTCAGGCATTGCTGCTGGGAAATAAGCTCTTCACAACAAAATAACTAATGCTTCTGTAACAGGGCATAACTAAAACAAGTGCAACCATAATGATTCCACTCAAGTCCATTGTCCATGATCTAAATTAAACATTTGATTTATTTAATTTTACTATTTGCCTTTTTTCCATTATTTCATTTATTATTTGAATATTGTGCCCTCTACCTTTTTCTCTTAATTAGAGAAAATGTGTGGTTCCATTGTCCGTGTTGCTTGTGTATTTGAAATGATGCAAAATACAACGCAACTTGTAACCTGAAACAAGCAATAAGATGATTAGAAGTTTTACAACCTTTTCAGCAACGTATTACAATCTGCATCGGTTGCTCATATTCAGTATTGCATTAAAACCTTTTACTGCAACACCGCAGAGAATGGGGTACAAATTAGAACCTACTGTGCTCAGTCTGATTTCAGCCCATTGACATACTGAGTTGGGAACAGATCTCATAACCTAATATAGGTGTTTAGATAGGCTTAGCCTATGTGTAATGCGGCCATACGCTGTGCTGTATTCAAAAGCTTGCACTATGTAAAGAATAGCTTGATAATTTACACACATGCTCTTTTACAGTTAAGTTGTACAGCAAAATATTCATCTTATTTTTAATAATAGTTTTTATGGTGAGTGGGTAAAAAAAAATACAAAAAAACAAAGGACTGATGGATAATATATGGTCTAATCCTGTTTACAATTAGCTGAGTGCAGAGGAAGCCATTGATTATTTTTAAAATAAATGTGTTAAGCATTGTTGTAAATCTTGGTTTTTCTATTACATATATTTCAGTTCTTTGTATTATAAGATTTGTTTTAATCTGATTTGTGCTTCCTAATGTGATAAACCCAGCGGAGATCGGCATAGGACAATATTTTATTACCAGTAGCTAAACCCAGCGGAGATCGGCATAGGACAATATTTATTTTATTACTAATAGCTAAACCCAGCCGATATCGGCGCAGGACAATACTTATTACTAGTAGCTAAACCCAGCCGAGATCGGCGTAGGACAATATTTATTTTAATACTAGGAGCTAAACCCAGCCGAGATCGGCGTAGGACAATATTTTATTACTAGTAGCTAAACCCAGCCGAGATCGGCGTAGGACAATATTTATTTTATTACTAGCAGCTAAACCCAGCCGAGATCGGCGTAGGACAATATTTATTTTATTACTAGGAGCTAAACCCAGCCGAGATCGGCGTAGGACAATATTTATTTTATTACTAGAAGCTAAACTCAGCCAAGATCGGCGTAGGACAATATTTATTTTATTACTAGTAGCTAAACCCAGCCGAGATCGGCATAGGACAATATTTATTTTATTACTAATAGCTAAACCCAGCCGAGATCGGCGTAGGACAATATTTATTTTATTACTAGTAGCTAAACCCAGCCGAGATCGGCATAGGATAATATTTTATTACCAGTAGCTAAACCCAGCCGAGATCGGCAGAGGACAATATTTATTTTATTACTAGCAGCTAAATCCAGCCGAGATTGGCGTAGGACAATATTTATTTTATTACTAGTAGCTAAACACAGCCGAGATAAGCGTAGGACAATATTTATTTTATTACTAGGAGCTAAACCCAGCCGAGATCAGCGTAGGACAATATTTATTTTATTACTAGTAGCTAAACCCAGCCAAGATCGGCGTAGGACAATATTTATTTTAATACTAGCAGCTAAACCCAGCCGAGATCGGTGTAGGACAATATTTATTTTATTACTAAAAGCTAAACCCAGCCGAGATCGGCGTAGGACAATATTTATTTTATTACTAGTAGCTAAACCCAGCCGAGATCGGCATAGGACAATATTTTATTACCAGTAGCTGAACCCAGCCGAGATCGGCAGAGGACAATATTTATTTTATTACTAGCAGCTAAATCCAGCCGAGATCGGCGTAGGACAATATTTATTTTATTACTAGTAGCTAAACACAGCCGAGATAAGCGTAGGACAATATTTATTTTATTACTAGGAGCTAAACCCAGCCGAGATCAGCGTAGGACAATATTTATTTTATTACTAGTAGCTAAACCCAGCCAAGATCGGCGTAGGACAATATTTATTTTATTACTAGCAGCTAAACCCAGCCGAGATCGGCGTAGGACAATATTTATTTTATTACTAGTAGCTAAACCCAGCCGAGATCGGCGTAGGACAATATTTATTTTATTACTAGTAGCTAAACCCAGCCGAGATCGGCATAGGACAATATTTTATTACCAGTAGCTAAACCCAGCCGAGATCGGCAGAGGACAATATTTATTTTATTACTAGCAGCTAAATCCAGCCGAGATCGGCGTAGGACAATATTTATTTTATTACTAGTAGCTAAACCCAGCCGAGATCGGCATAGGACAATATTTATTTTATTACTAGTAGCTAAACCCAGCCAAGATCGGTGTAGGACAATATTTATTTTATTACTAGCAGCTAAACCCAGCCGAGATCGGCGTAGGACAATATTTATTTTATTACTGGGAGCTAAACCCAGCCGAGATCGACATAGGACAATATTTATTTTATTACTAGTAGCTAAACCCAGCCGAGATCTGCGTAGGACAATATTTATTTTATTACTAGGAGCTAAACCCAGCCGAGATCGACATAGGACAATATTTATTTTATTACTAGTAGCTAAACCCAGCCGAGATCTGCGTAGGACAATATTTATTTTATTACTAGGAGCTAAACCCAGCCGAGATCGGCGTAGGACAATATTTATTTTGTTACTAGTAGCTAAACCCAGCCGAGTTCGGCGTAGGACAATATTTATTTTATTACTAGTAGCTAAACCCAGCCGAGATTGGCGTAGGACAATATTTATTTTATTACTAGTAGCTAAACCCAGCCGAGATCGGCGTAGGACAATATTTATTTTATTACTAGTAGCTAAACCCAGCCGAGATTGGCGTAGGACAATATTTATTTTATTACTAGTAGCTAAACCCAGCCAAGATCGGCGTAGGACAATATTTATTTTATTACTAGTAGCTAAACCCAGCCGAGATCGGCGTAGGACAATATTTATTTTATTACTAGAAGCTAAACTCAGCCGAGATCGGGGTAGGACAATATTTATTTTATTACTAGCAGCTAAACCCAGCGGAGATCGGCATAGGACAATATTTTATTACCTGAAGCTAAACCCAGCGGAGATCGGGATAGGACAATATTTATTTTATTACTAGCAGCTAAACCCAACCGAGATCGGCGTAGGACAATATTTATTTTATTACTAGGAGCTAAACTCAGCCGAGATCGGCGTAGGACAATATTTATTTTATTACTAGTAGCTAACCCAGCCGAAATCGGCGTAGGACAATATTTATTTTATTACTAGTAGCTAAATCCAGCCGAGATCGGCGTAGGACAATATTTATTTTATTACTAGGAGCTAAACTCAGCCGAGATCGGCGTAGGACAATATTTATTTTATTACTAGGAGCTAAACCCAGCCGAGATCGGCGTAGGACTATTTATTTTATTACTAGGAGCTAAACCCAGCCGAGATCGGCGTAGGACAATATTTATTTTATTACTAGGAGCTAAACCCAGCCGAGATCGGCGTAGGACAATATTTATTTTATTACTAGGGGCTAAACCCAGCCGAGATCGGCGTAGGACAATATTTATTTTATTACTAGGAGCTAAACCCAGCCGAGATCGGCGTAGGACAATATTTATTTTATTACTAGTAGCTAAACCCAGCCGAAATCGGCGTAGGACAATATTTATTTTATTACTAGTAGCTAAATCCAGCCGAGATCGGCGTAGGACAATATTTATTTTATTACTAGGAGCTAAACTCAGCCGAGATCGGCGTAGGACAATATTTATTTTATTACTAGGAGCTAAACCCAGCTGAGATCGGCATAGGACAATATTTATTTTATTACTAGGAGCTAAACCCAGCCGAGATCGGCGTAGGACAATATTTATTTTATTACTAGGAGCTAAACCCAGCCGAGATCGGCGTAGGACAATATTTATTTTATTACTAGGAGCTAAACCCAGCCGAGATCGGCGTAGGACAATATTTATTTTATTACTAGGAGCTAAACCCAGCCGAGATCGGCGTAGGACAATATTTATTTTATTACTAATAGCTAAACCCAGCCGAGATCGGCTTAGGACAATATTTATTTTATTACTAATAGCTAAACCCAGCTGAGATCGGCGTAGGACAATATTTTTTTTATTACTATTAGCTAAACCCAGCCGAGATTGGCGTAGGAAAATATTTATTTTATTACTAATAGCTAAACCCAGCCGAGATCGGTGTAGGACAATATTTATTTTATTACTAGTAGCTAAACCCAGCCAAGATCGGCGTAGGACAATATTTATTTTATTACTAGTAGCTAAACCCAGCCGAGATCGGCGTAGGAGAATATTTATTTTATTACTAGTAGCTAAACTCAGCCGAGATCGGTGTAGGACAATATTTATTTTATTACTAGTAGCTAAACCCAGCCGAGATTGGCATAGGACAATATTTATTTTATTACTAGTAGCTAAACTCAGCCGAGATCGGCGTAGAACAATATTTTATTTTATTACTAGTAGCTAAACCCAGCCGAGATTGGCGTAGGAGAATATTTATTTTATTACTAGTAGCTAAACTCAGCCGAGATCGGCGTAGGACAATATTTATTTTATTACTAGTAGCTAAACTCAGCCGAGATCGGTGTAGGACAATATTTATTTTATTACTAGTAGCTAAACCCAGCCGAGATCGGCATAGGACAATATTTATTTTATTACTAGCAGATAAACCCAGCCGAGATTGGCATAGGACAATATTTATTTTATTACTAGTAGCTAAACCCAGCCCAGATCGGCGTAGGACAATATTTATTTTATTACTAGCAGCTAAACCCAGCCGAGATTGGCATAGGACAATATTTATTTTATTACTAGTAGCTAAACCCAGCCGAGATCGGCGTAGGACAATATTTATTTTATTACTAGCAGCTAATCTCAGCCAAGATCGGCATAAGACAATATTTATTTTATTACTAGTATCTAAATCCAGCCGAGATCGGCGTAGGACAATATTTATTTTATTACTAGCAGCTAAACCCAGCCGAGATCGGCGTAGGACAATATTTATTTTATTACTAGTAGCTAAACCCAGCCGAGATCGGCGTAGGACAATATTTATTTTATTACTAGGAGCTAAACCCAGCCAAGATCGGCGTAGGACAATATTTATTTTATTACTAGAAGCTAAACTCAGCCAAGATCGGCGTAGGACAATATTTATTTTATTACTAGTAGCTAAACCCAGCCGAGATCGGCATAGGACAATATTTATTTTATTACTAATAGCTAAACCCAGCCGAGATCGGCGTAGGACAATATTTATTTTATTACTAGTAGCTAAACCCAGGGCATAGGACAATATTTTATTACCAGTAGATAAACCCAGCCGAGATCGGCAGAGGACAATATTTATTTTATTACTAGCAGCTAAATCCAGCCGAGATCGGCGTAGGACAATATTTATTTTATTACTAGTAGCTAAACCCAGCCGAGATAAGCGTAGGACAATATTTATTTTATTACTAGGAGCTAAACCCAGCCGAGATCAGCGTAGGACAATATTTATTTTATTACTAGTAGCTAAACCCAGCCGAGATCGGCGTAGGACAATATTTATTTTATTACTAGGAGCTAAACCCAGCCGAGATCGGCGTAGGACAATATTTATTTTATTACTAGAAGCTAAACTCAGCCAAGATTGGCGTAGGACAATATTTATTTTATTACTAGTAGCTAAACCCAGGGCATAGGACAATATTTTATTACCAGTAGCTAAACCCAGCCGAGATCGGCAGAGGACAATATTTATTTTATTACTAGCAGCTAATTCCAGCCGAGATCGGCGTAGGACAATATTTATTTTATTACTAGTAGCTAAACCCAGCCGAGATAAGCATAGGACAATATTTATTTTATTACTAGGAGCTAAACCCAGCCGAGATCAGCGTAGGACAATATTTATTTTATTACTAGTAGCTAAACCCAGCCGAGATCGGCATAGGACAATATTTTATTACCAGTAGCTAAACCCAGCCGAGATCGGCAGAGGACAATATTTATTTTATTACTAGCAGCTAAATCCAGCCGAGATCGGCGTAGGACAATATTTATTTTATTACTAGTAGCTAAACCCAGCCGAGATCGGCATAGGACAATATTTATTTTATTACTAGTAGCTAAACCTAGCCAAGATCGGTGTAGGACAATATTTATTTTATTACTAGCAGCTAAACCCAGCCGAGATCGGCGTAGGACGATATTTATTTTATTACTAGGAGCTAAACCCAGCCGAGATCGACATAGGACAATATTTATTTTATTACTAGTAGCTAAACCCAGCCGAGATCTGCGTAGGACAATATTTATTTTATTACTAGGAGCTAAACCCAGCCGAGATCGGCGTAGGACAATATTTATTTTGTTACTATTAGCTAAACCCAGCCGAGTTCGGCGTAGGACAATATTTATTTTATTACTAGTAGCTAAACCCAGCCGAGATCGGCGTAGGACAATATTTATTTTATTACTAGTAGCTAAACCCAGCCGAGATCGGCGTAGGACAATATTTATTTTATTACTAGTAGCTAAACCCAGCCGAGATTGGCGTAGGACAATATTTATTTTATTACTAGCAGCTAAACCCAGCCGAGATCGGCGTAGGACAATATTTATTTTATTACTAGTAGCTAAACCCAGCCAAGATTGACGTAGGACAATATTTATTTCATTACTAGTAGCTAAACCCAGCCGAGATCGGCGTAGGACAATATTTATTTTATTACTAGTAGCTAAACCCAGCCGAGATTGGCGTAGGACAATATTTATTTTATTACTAGTAGCTAAACCCAGCCGAGATCGGCGTAGGACAATATTTATTTTATTACTAGTAGCTAAACCCAGCCGAGATCGGCGTAGGACAATATTTATTTTATTAGTAGGAGCTAAACTCAGCCGAGATCGGGGTAGGACAATATTTATTTTATTACTAGCAGCTAAACCCAGCGGAGATCGGCATAGGACAATATTTTATTACCTGAAGCTAAACCCAGCGGAGATCGGGATAGGACAATATTTATTTTATTACTAGCAGCTAAACCCAGCCGAGATTGGCGTAGGACAATATTTATTTTATTACTAGTAGCTAAACCCAACCGAGATCGGCGTAGGACAATATTTATTTTATTACTAGGCGCTAAACTCAGCCGAGATCGGCGTAGGACAATATTTATTTTATTACTAGTAGCTAAACCCAGCCGAAATCGGCGTAGGACAATATTTATTTTATTACTAGTAGCTAAATCCAGCCGAGATCGGCGTAGGACAATATTTATTTTATTACTAGGAGCTAAACTCAGCCGAGATCGGCGTAGGACAATATTTATTTTATTACTAGGAGCTAAACCCAGCTGAGATCGGCGTAGGACAATATTTATTTTATTACTAGGAGCTAAACCCAGCCGAGATCGGCGTAGGACAATATTTATTTTATTACTAGGAGCTAAACCCAGCCGAGATCGGCGTAGGACAATATTTATTTTATTACTAGGAGCTAAACCCAGCCGAGATCAGCGTAGGACAATATTTATTTTATTACTAGGAGCTAAACCCAGCCGAGATCGGCGTAGGACAATATTTATTTTATTACTAATAGCTAAACCCAGCTGAGATCGGCCTAGGACAATATTTATTTTATTACTATTAGCTAAACCCAGCCGAGATTGGCGTAGGACAATATTTATTTTATTACTAATAGCTAAACCCAGCCGAGATCGGCGTAGGACAATATTTATTTTATTACTAGTAGCTAAACCCAGCCAAGATCGGCGTAGGACAATATTTATTTTATTACTAGTAGCTAAACCCAGCCGAGATCAGCGTAGGAGAATATTTATTTTATTACTAGTAGCTAAACTCAGCCGAGATCGGTGTAGGACAATATTTATTTTATTACTAGTAGCTAAACCCAGCCGAGATTGGCATAGGACAATATTTATTTTCTTACTAGTAGCTAAACTCAGCCGAGATCGGCGTAGGACAATATTTTATTTTATTACTAGTAGCTAAACCCAGCCGAGATTGGCGTAGGAGAATATTTATTTTATTACTAGTAGCTAAACTCAGCCGAGATCGGCGTAGGACAATATTTATTTTATTACTAGTAGCTAAACTCAGCCGAGATCGGCGTAGGACAATATTTATTTTATTACTAGTAGCTAAACCCAGCCGAGATCGGCGTAGGACAATATTTATTTTATTACTAGCAGATAAACCCAGCCGAGATTGGCATAGGACAATATTTATTTTATTACTAGTAGCTAAACCCAGCCGAGATCGGCGTAGGATAATATTTATTTTATTACTAGCAGCTAAACCCAGCCGAGATTGGCATAGGACAATATTTATTTTATTACTAGTAGCTAAACCCAGCCGAGATTGGCGTAGGACAATATTTATTTTATTACTAGTAGCTAAACCCAGCCGAGATCGGCGTAGGACAATATTTATTTTATTACTAGCAGCTAATCTCAGTCAAGATCGGCATAAGACAATATTTATTTTATTACTAGTATCTAAATCCAGCCGAGATCGGCGTAGGACAATATTTATTTTATTACTAGCAGCTAAACCCAGCCGAGATCGGTGTAGGACAATATTTATTTTATTACTAGTAGCTAAACCCAGCCGAGATCGGCGTAGGACTATATTTATTTTATTACTAGGAGCTAAACCCAGCCGAGATCGGCGTAGGACAATATTTATTTTATTACTAGAAGCTAAACTCAGCCAAGATCGGCGTAGGACAATATTTATTTTATTACTAGTAGCTAAACACAGCCGAGATCGGCATAGGACAATATTTATTTTATTACTAATAGCTAAACCCAGCCGAGATCGGCGTAGGACAATATTTATTTTATTACTAGTAGCTAAACCCAGGGCATAGGACAATATTTTATTACCAGTAGCTAAACCCAGCCTAGATCGGCAGAGGACAATATTTATTTTATTACTAGCAGCTAAATCCAGCCGAGATCGGCGTAGGACAATATTTATTTTATTACTAGTAGCTAAACCCAGCCGAGATAAGCGTAGGACAATATTTATTTTATTACTAGGAGCTAAACACAGCCGAGATCAGCGTAGGACAATATTTATTTTATTACTAGTAGCTAAACCCAGCCAAGATCGGCGTAGGACAATATTTATTTTATTACTAGCAGCTAAACCCAGCCGAGATCGGCGTAGGACAATATTTATTTTATTACTAAAAGCTAAACCCAGCCGAGATCGGCGTAGGACAATATTTATTTTATTACTAGTAGCTAAACCCAGCCGAGATCGGCATAGGACAATATTTTATTACCAGTAGCTAAACCCAGCCGAGATCGGCATAGGACAATATTTATTTTATTACTAGTAGCTAAACCCAGCCAAGATCGGTGTAGGACAATATTTATTTTATTACTAGCAGCTAAACCCAGCCGAGATCGGCGTAGGACGATATTTATTTTATTACTAGGAGCTAAACCCAGCCGAGATCGACATAGGACAATATTTATTTTATTACTAGTAGCTAAACCCAGCCGAGATCTGCGTTGGACAATATTTATTTTATTACTAGGAGCTAAACCCAGCCGAGATCGGCGTAGGACAATATTTATTTTGTTACTAGTAGCTAAACCCAGCCGATTTCGGCGTAGGACAATATTTATTTTATTACTAGTAGCTAAACCCAGCCGAGATCGGCGTAGGACAATATTTATTTTATTACTAGTAGCTAAACACAGCCGAGATCGGCGTAGGACAATATTTATTTTATTACTAGTAGCTAAACCCAGCCGAGATCGGCGTAGGACAATATTTATTTTATTACTAGCAGCTAAACCCAGCCGAGATCGGCGTAGGACAATATTTATTTTATTACTAGTAGCTAAACCCAGCCGAGATCGGCATAGGACAATATTTATTTTATTACTAGGAGCTAAACTTAGCCGAGATCGGGGTAGGACAATATTTATTTTATTACTAGCAGCTAAACCCAGCGGAGATCGGCATAGGACAATATTTTATTACCTGTAGCTAAACCCAGTGGAGATCGGGATAGGACAATATTTATTTTATTATTAGCAGCTAAACCCAGCTGAGATTGGCGTTGGACAATATTAATTTTATTACTAGTAGCTAAACCCAACCGAGATCGGCGTAGGACAATATTTATTTTATTACTAGGAGCTAAACTCAGCCGAGATCGGCGTAGGAAAATATTTATTTTATTACTAATAGCTAAACCCAGCCGAAATCGGCGTAGGACAATATTTATTTTATTACTAGTAGCTAAACCCAGCCGAGATCGGCGTAGGACAATATTTATTTTATTACTAGGAGCTAAACTCAGCCGAGATCGGCGTAGGACAATATTTATTTTATTACTAGGAGCTAAACCCAGCTGAGATCGGCGTAGGACAATATTTATTTTATTACTAGGAGCTAAACCCAGCCGAGATCGGCGTAGTACAATATTTATTTTATTTCTAGGAGGTAAACCCAGCCGAGATCAGCGTAGGACAATATTTATTTTATTACTAATAGCTAAACCCAGCCGAGATCGGCGTAGGACAATATTTATTTTATTACTAATAGCTAAACCCAGCCGAGATCGGCGTAGGACAATATTTATTTTATTACTATTAGCTAAACCCAGCCGAGATCGGCGTAGGACAATATTTATTTTATTACTAGTAGCTAAACCCAGCCGAAATCGGCATAGGACAATATTTATTTTATTACTAGTAGCTAAATCCAGCCGAGATCGGCGTAGGACAATATTTATTTTATTACTTGGAGCTAAACTCAGCCGAGATCGGCGTAGGACAATATTTATTTTATTACTAGGAGCTAAACCCAGCTGAGATCGGCGTAGGAGAATATTTATTTTATTACTAGTAGCTAAACTCAGCCGAGATCGGCGTAGGACAATATTTATTTTATTACTAGTAGCTAAACTCAGCCGAGATCGGCGTAGGACAATATTTATTTTATTACTAGTAGCTAAACCCAGCCGAGATCGGCGTAGGACAATATTTATTTTATTACTAGCAGCTAAACCCAGCCGAGATTGGCATAGGACAATATTTATTTTATTACTAGTAGCTAAACCCAGCCGAGATTGGCGTAGGACAATATTTATTTTATTACTAGTAGCTAAACCCAGCCGAGATCGGCGTAGGACAATATTTATTTTATTACTAGCAGCTAAACTCAGCCAAGATCGGCATAAGACAATATTTATTTTATTACTAGTATCTAAATCCAGCCGAGATCGGCGTAGGACAATATTTATTTTATTACTAGTAGCTAAACTCAGCCGAGATCGGCGTAGGACAATATTTATTTTATTACTAGTAGCTAAACCCAGCCGAGATCGGCGTAGGACAATATTTATTTTATTACTAGCAGCTAAACCCAGCCGAGATTGGCATAGGACAATATTTATTTTATTACTAGTAGCTAAACCCAGCCGAGATTGGCGTAGGACAATATTTATTTTATTACTAGTAGCTAAACCCAGCCGAGATCGGCGTAGGACAATATTTATTTTATTACTAGCAGCTAAACTCAGCCAAGATCGGCATAAGACAATATTTATTTTATTACTAGTATCTAAATCCAGCCGAGATCGGCGTAGGACAATATTTATTTTATCACTAGCAGCTAAACCCAGCCGAGATCGGCGTAGGACAATATTTATTTTATTACTAGTAGCTAAACCCAGCCGAGATCGGCATAGGACAATATTTATTTTATTACTAGTAGCTAAACCCAGCCGAGATCGGCATAGGACAATATTTATTTTATTACTAGTAGCTAAACCCAGCCAAGATCGGTGTAGGACAATATTTATTTTATTACTAGCAGCTAAACCCAGCCGAGATCGGCGTAGGACGATATTTATTTTATTACTGGGAGCTAAACCCAGCCGAGATCGACATAGGACAATATTTATTTTATTACTAGTAGCTAAACCCATCCGAGATCGACATAGGACAATATTTATTTTATTACTAGCAGCTAAACCCAGCCGAGATTGGCATAGGACAATATTTATTTTATTACTAGTAGCTAAACCCAGCCGAGATTGGCATAGGTCAATATTTATTTTATTACTAGTAGCTAAACCCAGCCGAGATCGGCGTAGGACAATATTTATTTTATTACTAGCAGCTAAACTCAGCCAAGATCGGCATAAGACAATATTTATTTTATTACTAGTATCTAAATCCAGCCGAGATCGGCGTAGGACAATATTTATTTTATTACTAGTAGCTAAACCCAGCCGAGATCGGCGTAGGACAATATTTATTTTATTACTAGTAGCTAAACCCAGCCGAGATCGGCGTAGGACAATATTTATTTTATTACTAGAAGCTAAACTCAGCCAAGATCGGCGTAGGACAATATTTATTTTATTACTAGTAGCTAAACCCAGCCGAGATCGGCATAGGACAATATTTATTTTATTACTAATAGCTAAACCCAGCCGAGATCGGCGTAGGACAATATTTATTTTATTACTAGTAGCTAAACCCAGCCAAGATTGGCATAGGACAATATGTTATTACCAGTAGCTAAACCCAGCCGAGATCGGCAGAGGACAATATTTATTTTATTACTAGCAGCTAATTCCAGCCGAGATCGGCGTAGGACAATATTTATTTTATTACTAGTAGCTAAACCCAGCCGAGATAAGCGTAGGACAATATTTATTTTATTACTAGGAGCTAAACCCAGCCGAGATCAGCGTAGGACAATATTTATTTTATTACTAGTAGCTAAACCCAGCCAAGATCGGCGTAGGACAATATTTATTTTATTACTAGCAGCTAAACCCAGCCGAGATCGGCGTAGGACAATATTTATTTTATTACTAAAAGCTAAACCCAGCCGAGATCGGCGTAGGACAATATTTATTTTATTACTAGTAGCTAAACCCAGCCGAGATCGGCATAGGACAATATTTTATTACCAGTAGCTAAACCCAGCCGAGATCGGCAGAGGACAATATTTATTTTATTACTAGCAGCTAAATCCAGCCGAGATCGGCGTAGGACAATATTTATTTTATTACTAGTAGCTAAACCCAGCCGAGATCGGCATAGGACAATATTTATTTTATTACTAGTAGCTAAACCCAGCCAAGATCGGTGTAGGACAATATTTATTTTATTACTAGCAGCTAAACCCAGCCGAGATCGGCGTAGGACGATATTTATTTTATTACTAGGAGCTAAACCCAGCCGAGATCGACATAGGACAATATTTATTTTATTACTAGTAGCTAAACCCAGCCAAGATCTGCGTAGGACAATATTTATTTTATTACTAGGAGCTAAACCCAGCCGAGATCGGCGTAGGACAATATTTATTTTATTACTAGGAGCTAAACCCAGCCGAGATCGGCGTAGGACAATATTTATTTTGTTACTAGTAGCTAAACCCAGCCGATTTCGGCGTAGGACAATATTTATTTTATTACTAGTAGCTAAACCCAGCCGAGATCGGCGTAGGACAATATTTATTTTATTACTAGTAGCTAAACACAGCCGAGATCGGCGTAGGACAATATTTATTTTATTACTAGTAGCTAAACCCAGCCGAGATTGGCGTAGGACAATATTTATTTTATTACTAGCAGCTAAACCCAGCCGAGATCGGCGTAGGACAATATTTATTTTATTACTAGTAGCTAAACCCAGCCGAGATCGGCATAGGACAATATTTATTTTATTACTAGGAGCTAAACTTAGCCGAGATCGGGGTAGGACAATATTTATTTTATTACTAGCAGCTAAACCCAGCGGAGATCGGCATAGGACAATATTTTATTACCTGTAGCTAAACCCAGTGGAGATCGGGATAGGACAATATTTATTTTATTATTAGCAGCTAAACCCAGCTGAGATTGGCGTTGGACAATATTAATTTTATTACTAGTAGCTAAACCCAACCGAGATCGGCGTAGGACAATATTTATTTTATTACTAGGAGCTAAACTCAGCCGAGATCGGCGTAGGAAAATATTTATTTTATTACTAATAGCTAAACCCAGCCGAAATCGGCGTAGGACAATATTTATTTTATTACTAGTAGCTAAATCCAGCCGAGATCGGCGTAGGACAATATTTATTTTATTACTAGGAGCTAAACTCAGCCGAGATCGGCGTAGGACAATATTTATTTTATTACTAGGAGCTAAACCCAGCTGAGATCGGCGTAGGACAATATTTATTTTATTACTAGGAGCTAAACCCAGCCGAGATCGGCGTAGTACAATATTTATTTTATTTCTAGGAGGTAAACCCAGCCGAGATCAGCGTAGGACAATATTTATTTTATTACTAATAGCTAAACCCAGCCGAGATCGGCGTAGGACAATATTTATTTTATTACTAATAGCTAAACCCAGCTGAGATCGGCGTAGGACAATATTTATTTTATTACTATTAGCTAAACCCAGCCGAGATCGGCGTAGGACAATATTTATTTTATTACTAGTAGCTAAACCCAGCCGAAATCGGCATAGGACAATATTTATTTTATTACTAGTAGCTAAATCCAGCCGAGATCGGCGTAGGACAATATTTATTTTATTACTTGGAGCTAAACTCAGCCGAGATCGGCGTAGGACAATATTTATTTTATTACTAGGAGCTAAACCCAGCTGAGATCGGCGTAGGAGAATATTTATTTTATTACTAGTAGCTAAACTCAGCCGAGATCGGCGTAGGACAATATTTATTTTATTACTAGTAGCTAAACTCAGCCGAGATCGGCGTAGGACAATATTTATTTTATTACTAGTAGCTAAACCCAGCCGAGATCGGCGTAGGACAATATTTATTTTATTACTAGCAGCTAAACCCAGCCGAGATTGGCATAGGACAATATTTATTTTATTACTAGTAGCTAAACCCAGCCGAGATTGGCGTAGGACAATATTTATTTTATTACTAGTAGCTAAACCCAGCCGAGATCGGCGTAGGACAATATTTATTTTATTACTAGCAGCTAAACTCAGCCAAGATCGGCATAAGACAATATTTATTTTATTACTAGTATCTAAATCCAGCCGAGATCGGCGTAGGACAATATTTATTTTATTACTAGTAGCTAAACTCAGCCGAGATCGGCGTAGGACAATATTTATTTTATTACTAGTAGCTAAACCCAGCCGAGATCGGCGTAGGACAATATTTATTTTATCACTAGCAGCTAAACCCAGCCGAGATCGGCGTAGGACAATATTTATTTTATTACTAGTAGCTAAACCCAGCCGAGATCGGCATAGGACAATATTTATTTTATTACTAGTAGCTAAACCCAGCCGAGATCGGCATAGGACAATATTTATTTTATTACTAGTAGCTAAACCCAGCCAAGATCGGTGTAGGACAATATTTATTTTATTACTAGCAGCTAAACCCAGCCGAGATCGGCGTAGGACGATATTTATTTTATTACTGGGAGCTAAACCCAGCCGAGATCGACATAGGACAATATTTATTTTATTACTAGTAGCTAAACCCATCCGAGATCGACATAGGACAATATTTATTTTATTACTAGCAGCTAAACCCAGCCGAGATTGGCATAGGACAATATTTATTTTATTACTAGTAGCTAAACCCAGCCGAGATTGGCATAGGTCAATATTTATTTTATTACTAGTAGCTAAACCCAGCCGAGATCGGCGTAGGACAATATTTATTTTATTACTAGCAGCTAAACTCAGCCAAGATCGGCATAAGACAATATTTATTTTATTACTAGTATCTAAATCCAGCCGAGATCGGCGTAGGACAATATTTATTTTATTACTAGCAGCTAAACCCAGCCGAGATCGGCGTAGGACAATATTTATTTTATTACTAGTAGCTAAACCCAGCCGAGATCGGCGTAGGACAATATTTATTTTATTACTAGAAGCTAAACTCAGCCAAGATCGGCGTAGGACAATATTTATTTTATTACTAGTAGCTAAACCCAGCCGAGATCGGCATAGGACAATATTTATTTTATTACTAATAGCTAAACCCAGCCGAGATCGGCGTAGGACAATATTTATTTTATTACTAGTAGCTAAACCCAGCCAAGATTGGCATAGGACAATATGTTATTACCAGTAGCTAAACCCAGCCGAGATCGGCAGAGGACAATATTTATTTTATTACTAGCAGCTAATTCCAGCCGAGATCGGCGTAGGACAATATTTATTTTATTACTAGTAGCTAAACCCAGCCGAGATAAGCGTAGGACAATATTTATTTTATTACTAGGAGCTAAACCCAGCCGAGATCAGCGTAGGACAATATTTATTTTATTACTAGTAGCTAAACCCAGCCAAGATCGGCGTAGGACAATATTTATTTTATTACTAGCAGCTAAACCCAGCCGAGATCGGCGTAGGACAATATTTATTTTATTACTAAAAGCTAAACCCAGCCGAGATCGGCGTAGGACAATATTTATTTTATTACTAGTAGCTAAACCCAGCCGAGATCGGCATAGGACAATATTTTATTACCAGTAGCTAAACCCAGCCGAGATCGGCAGAGGACAATATTTATTTTATTACTAGCAGCTAAATCCAGCCGAGATCGGCGTAGGACAATATTTATTTTATTACTAGTAGCTAAACCCAGCCGAGATCGGCATAGGACAATATTTATTTTATTACTAGTAGCTAAACCCAGCCAAGATCGGTGTAGGACAATATTTATTTTATTACTAGCAGCTAAACCCAGCCGAGATCGGCGTAGGACGATATTTATTTTATTACTAGGAGCTAAACCCAGCCGAGATCGACATAGGACAATATTTATTTTATTACTAGTAGCTAAACCCAGCCAAGATCTGCGTAGGACAATATTTATTTTATTACTAGGAGCTAAACCCAGCCGAGATCGGCGTAGGACAATATTTATTTTATTACTAGTAGCTAAACCCAGCCGAGATTGGCGTAGGACAATATTTATTTTATTACTAGTAGCTAAACCCAGCCGAGATCGGCATAGGACAATATTTATTTTATTACTAGTAGCTAAACCCAGCCGAGATCGGCATAGGACAATATTTATTTTATTACTAGTAGCTAAACCCAGCCAAGATCGGTGTAGGACAATATTTATTTTATTACTAGCAGCTAAACCCAGCCGAGATCGGCGTAGGACGATATTTATTTTATTACTGGGAGCTAAACCCAGCCGAGATCGACATAGGACAATATTTATTTTATTACTAGTAGCTAAACCCATCCGAGATCTGCGTAGTACAATATTTATTTTATTACTAAGAGCTAAACCCAGCCGAGATCGGCGTAGGACAATATTTATTTTGTTACTAGTAGCTAAACCCAGCCGAGTTCGGCGTAGGACAATATTTATTTTATTACTAGTAGCTAAACCCAGCCGAGATCAGCATAGGACAATATTTATTTTATTACTAGTAGCTAAACTCAGCCGAGATCGGCGTAGGACAATATTTATTTTATTACTAGTAGCTAAACTCAGCCGAGATCGGCGTAGGACAATATTTATTTTATTACTAGTAGCTAAACCCAGCCGAGATCGGCGTAGGACAATATTTATTTTATTACTAGCAGCTAAACCCAGCCGAGATCGGCGTAGGACAATATTTATTTTATTACTAGAAGCTAAACTCAGCCAAGATCGGCGTAGGACAATATTTATTTTATTACTAGTAGCTAAACCCAGCCGAGATCGGCATAGGGCAATATTTATTTTATTACTAATAGCTAAACCCAGCCGAGATCGGCGTAGGACAATATTTATTTTATTACTAGTAGCTAAACCCAGCCAAGATTGGCATAGGACAATATTTTATTACCAGTAGCTAAACCCAGCCGAGATCGGCAGAGGACAATATTTATTTTATTACTAGCAGCTAATTCCAGCCGAGATCGGCGTAGGACAATATTTATTTTATTACTAGTAGCTAAACCCAGCCGAGATAAGCGTAGGACAATATTTATTTTATTACTAGGAGCTAAACCCAGCCGAGATCAGCGTAGGACAATATTTATTTTATTACTAGTAGCTAAACCCAGCCAAGATCGGCGTAGGACAATATTTATTTTATTACTAGCAGCTAAACCCAGCCGAGATCGGCGTAGGACAATATTTATTTTATTACTAAAAGCTAAACCCAGCCGAGATCGGCGTAGGACAATATTTATTTTATTACTAGTAGCTAAACCCAGCCGAGATCGGCATAGGACAATATTTTATTACCAGTAGCTAAACCCAGCCGAGATCGGCAGAGGACAATATTTATTTTATTACTAGCAGCTAAATCCAGCCGAGATCGGCGTAGGACAATATTTATTTTATTACTAGTAGCTAAACCCAGCCGAGATCGGCATAGGACAATATTTATTTTATTACTAGTAGCTAAACCCAGCCAAGATCGGTGTAGGACAATATTTATTTTATTACTAGCAGCTAAACCCAGCCGAGATCGGCGTAGGACGATATTTATTTTATTACTAGGAGCTAATCCCAGCCGAGATCGACATAGGACAATATTTATTTTATTACTAGTAGCTAAACCCAGCCAAGATCTGCGTAGGACAATATTTATTTTATTACTAGGAGCTAAACCCAGCCGAGATCGGCGTAGGACAATATTTATTTTATTACTAGTAGCTAAACCCAGCCGAGATTGGCGTAGGACAATATTTATTTTATTACTAGTAGCTAAACCCAGCCGAGATCGGCATAGGACAATATTTATTTTATTACTAGTAGCTAAACCCAGCCGAGATCGGCATAGGACAATATTTATTTTATTACTAGTAGCTAAACCCAGCCAAGATCGGTGTAGGACAATATTTATTTTATTACTAGCAGCTAAACCCAGCCGAGATCGGCGTAGGACGATATTTATTTTATTACTGGGAGCTAAACCCAGCCGAGATCGACATAGGACAATATTTATTTTATTACTAGTAGCTAAACCCATCCGAGATCTGCGTAGTACAATATTTATTTTATTACTAGGAGCTAAACCCAGCCGAGATCGGCGTAGGACAATATTTATTTTGTTACTAGTAGCTAAACCCAGCCGAGTTCGGCGTAGGACAATATTTATTTTATTACTAGTAGCTAAACCCAGCCGAGATCGGCGTAGGACAATATTTATTTTATTACTTGTAGCTAAACCCAGCCGAGATCGGCGTAGGACAATATTTATTTTATTACTAGTAGCTAAACCCAGCCGAGATCGGCGTAGGACAATATTTATTTTATTACTAGGAGCTAAACTCAGCCGAGATCGGGGTAGGACAATATTTATTTTATTACTAGCAGCTAAACCCAGCGGAGATCGGCATAGGACAATATTTTATTACCTGTAGCTAAACCCAGCGGAGATCGGGATAGGACAATATTTATTTTATTACTAGCAGCTAAACCCAGCTGAGATTGGCGTAGGACAATATTTATTTTATTACTAGTAGCTAAACCCAACCGAGATCGGCATAGGACAATATTTATTTTATTACTAGGAGCTAAACTCAGCCGAGATCAGCGTAGGACAATATTTATTTTATTACTAGTAGCTAAACCCAGCCGAAATCGACGTAGGACAATATTTATTTTATTACTAGTAGCTAAATCCAGCCGAGATCGGCGTAGGACAATATTTATTTTATTACTAGGAGCTAAACTCAGCCGAGATCGGCGTAGGACAATATTTATTTTATTACTAGAAGCTAAACCCAGCCGAGATCGGCGTAGGACAATATTTATTTTATTACTAGGAGGTAAACCCAGCCGAGATCGGCGTAGGACAATATTTATTTTATTACTAGGAGCTAAACCCAGCCGAGATCGGCGTAGGACAATATTTATTTTATTACTAATAGCTAAACCCAGCCGAGATCGGCGTAGGACAATATTTATTTTATTACTAATAGCTAAACCCAGCTGAGATCTTCGTAGGACAATATTTATTTTATTACTATTAGCTAAACCCAGCCGAGATTGGCGTAGGACAATATTTATTTTATTACTAATAGCTAAACCCAGCCGAGATCGGCGTAGGACAATATTTATTTTATTACTAGTAGCTAAACCCAGCCAAGATCGGCGTAGGACAATATTTATTTTATTACTAGTAGCTAAACCCAGCCGAGATCGGTTTAGGACAATATTTATTTTATTACTAGTAGCTAAACCCAGCCGAGATTGGCATAGGAGAATATTTATTTTATTACTAGTAGCTAACCTCAGCCGAGATCGGTTTAGGACAATATTTATTTTATTACTAGTAGCTAAACCCAGCCGAGATTGGCATAGGACAATATTTATTTTATTACTAGTAGCTAAACTCAGCCGAGATCGGCGTAGGACAATATTTTATTACTAGTAGCTAAACCCAGCCGAGATCGGCGTAGGACAATATTTATTTTATTACTAGTAGCTAAACCCAGCCGAGATCGGCGTAGGACAATATTTATTTTATTACTAGTAGCTAAACTCAGCCGAGATCGGCGTAGGACAATATTTATTTTATTACTAGTAGCTAAACTCAGCCGAGATCGGCGTAGGACAATATTTATTTTATTACTAGTAGCTAAACCCAGCCGAGATCGGCGTAGGACAATATTTATTTTATTACTAGCAGATAAACCCAGCCGAGATTGGCATAGGATAATATTTATTTTATTACTAGTAGCTAAACCCAGCCGAGATCGGCGTAGGACAATATTTATTTTATTACCAGCAGCTAAACCCAGCCGAGATTGGCATAGGACAATATTTATTTTATTATTAGTAGCTAAACCCAGCCGAGATTGGCGTAGGACAATATTTATTTTATTACTAGTAGCTAAACCCAGCCGAGATCGGCGTAGGACAATATTTATTTTATTACTAGCAGCTAAACTCAGCCAAGATCGGCATAAGACAATATTTATTCTATTACTAGTATCTAAATCCAGCCGAGATCGGCGTAGGACAATATTTATTTTATTACTAGTAGCTAAACTCAGCCGAGATCAGCGTAAGACAATATTTATTTTATTACTAGCAGCTAAACCCAGCCGAGATTGGCGTAGGACAATATTTATTTTATTATTAGTAGCTAAACCCAGCCGAGATCGGCGTAGGACAATATTTATTTTATTACTAGCAGCTAAACCCAGCCGAGATCGGCGTAGGACAATATTTATTTTATTACTAGGAGCTAAACCCAGCCGAGATCGGCGTAGGACAATATTTATTTTATTACTAGCAGCTAAACCCAGCCGAGATCGGCATAGGACAATATTTATTTTATTACTAGGAGCTAAACCCAGCCGAGATCGGCATAGGACAATATTTATTTTATTACTAGTAGCTAAACTCAGCCAAGATCGGCGTAGGACAATATTTATTTTATTACTAGTAGCTAAACCCAGCCGAGATCGGCGTAGGACAATATTTATCTTATTACTAATAGCTAAACCCAGCCGAGATCGGCGTAGGACAATATTTATTTTATTACTGGTAGCTAAACCCAGCCGAGATCGGCATAGGACAATATTTTATTATCAGTAGCTAAACCCAGCCGAGATCGCCAGAGGACAATATTTATTTTATTACTAGCAGCTAAATCCAGCCGAGATTGGCGTAGGACAATATTTATTTTATTACTAGTAGCTAAACCCAGCCGAGATAAGCGTAGGACAATATTTATTACTAGGAGCTAAACCCAGCCGAGATCAGCGTAGGACGATATTTATTTTATTACTAGTAGCTAAACCCAGCCAAGATCGGCGTAGGACAATATTTATTTTATTACTAGGAGCTAAACCCAGCCGAGATCGGCATAGGACAATATTTATTTTATTACTAATAGCTAAACCCAGCCGAGATCGGCGTAGGACAATATTTATTTTATTACTAGTAGCTAAACCCAGCCGAGATCGGCATAGGACAATATTTTATTACCAGTAGCTAAACCCAGCCAAGATCGGTGTAGGACAATATTTATTTTATTACTAGCAGCTAAACCCAGCCGAGATCGGCGTAGGACGATATTTATTTTATTACTAGGAGCTAAACCCAGCCGAGATCGACATAGGACAATTTTTATTTTATTACTAGTAGCTAAACCCAGCCGAGATCTGCGTAGGACAATATTTATTTTATTACTAGGAGCTAAACCCAGCCGAGATCGGCGTAGGACAATATTTATTTTATTACTAGTAGCTAAACCCAGCCGAGTTCGGCGTAGGACAATATTTATTTTATTACTAGGAGCTAAACCCAGCCGAGATCGGCGTAGGACAATATTTTTTTTTTATTTATTTTTTTAAACATTTTTTATTGAGGTAAAGAAAATAATAGTACATAGCAATCATGCAGAAGAAACCCTCAACCGTGAGGATATGTATCAAGGTATACAGTACTGTACATATATCAGACATCGCCACCAAACTATAAACATACATAAAGTCTTACACTTCTACATGTAGAGAAAACAAAAACTAAAAACTAAGCCTAAGAATAGTAGAGAAGTGGAACCTATGTGGTTAATAAAAAATAAAAGTACTAACCTCAGGTTTTCAAATTAAAATATAGGGCCTTTTGAAGCCCTTATGACTGTAAGTGCCAAAAGTTATGAAAAGAATTCAGATATATAGCCTATAGGGCCATATTTAAGCCCATATAAATATACATCTCCCTAGACTAGTGAAGTCATTAGTAGATATACAATAAGAAAGGAGATTAGAAAGACTATGATTATGTCATACTTAAATGGGGGTATTATTAATTGCTAAAGGTTATGAAAAGAATTCAAATATATAGCTGATAGGGCCATATTCAAGCCCACCCAAATATAAATTTCCCTAGACTAGGAAAATCATTAGAAAATATACAATAAAAAAGGAGATTAGCAAGACTATTATTATGTAATATTTGGATGAGGTTATCACTAGCCGCTACATTGTACTAGTCTTATGTTAGATAAAAGGGAAATTCAAGGGAATCTGCGTTCCTTAGTTTACTAAGTAAACAAAACAAATACTGGGGGTAAACCCCAGGGGGGGAATCGGGGCCAACCAGTAGTTAGTTCACGACTAATTAAATAGGACTGAAAAAAAAAAAGAATCTACATCTAACTTAATTAACTAAACTGATGGGAGCTCAGGCATAAGCAATTAAAGGCTGTCAGTAGTACAGTTGGGAAAATATATATACATATAGTAAGCTTCAAGAAGTTTGTATCTCAATACCTCTCAAAGAAACCAGTACATTTTTATATAGTATGTGGGATTCTGCTAAGCTGAAGACACTTTATATTATTAGATTAGAGCACCCAAGGGGTATTGCTGAGCACGTCAAATAAAGTGAAAGACAGAGTATTGAAAAGCTAGGATTTACATATTAGACTAAATAAGAAAACTATGGCACTGGAACTTAAACTATCAGAACATTAGCATTACCATAGCAAGGGGCATTAACCACATGTATTTAAAGCTAATTTTGCCTGTAATAAGCCCACGGGCTAAAGTATGCTGTCTCGGCCGCAGGCAGCACACCAGCCCACATGGCAAGTAGTGATGTAACATAAATACAGTAATACCTCTATCTGCCTAGAGACTATGCAAATGATTTTGCTTTGGATCCCTTCTAAAAAAGTACATCTAGGCTCCCCCAAACAAATCGCTATCAACACAGCTATGTTGTAACAAATATCATGTGACTGCTTAGTATATGTCATCTCAGGGTAGGAAATAAGAGAGTAGCACATAAAAGCAACCTAATGTGAACTACACATTATGCAGAAAAGAAGCTGCTATAGCTGTTAATACCTGGGTGTGTCAAAAATCCGGCACATCAAAGTGTATGAGTAGCAATGGGGGGTTTAAAACTTTCCTAACATAGAATGAGCCTATCGATATTCATGCTCATTTAATCCAATAAGATACTGTCTTAGCAATGTTATGTGGCATCAGTATCTGTCCCACTAAGAAGTTAGAGGATCTCTTATAGCTAATCTTTAGCACAATAGATTACATTGGATTAAGTGAAATAGCATGGTTTGTCGAGTGTTTGCAGAAAGTGGTTGACCTATCTTAAGTCACAGTATAATATTCAAAAATATGCCTTCTTAGTATAAGTAATGTTGTATAAGAGGCTTAATAGTAGTAACAGGACCCAGTAGGAGGCTAGACTACACAATCAGCTCAGATCTATAAAGCAGATCCGCCCAACTATGTTGTTAGGGCTAACGGGTAGCACTTGGCCTCTAAATTTGTTCAAAGACAAAACAGCAAATAACGCATAACAAATATATATAATCAGCATATGTGTGTTTCCAACCAAAAGGACTAAACTGCAGATGAAAAACACTCTAGCGGTTCTTACTTGCAAACAAAAACATGTGAGGCAACATACAAATTCTAATATGTGAGACTGAGCATAATAACATATATGTGTTTTAAGGAGATAATAGTACCTAACACAAATGCAGAAAACATATTTTAAAACTATAGGAGACAAATCTGTACCGTCTGGTGAAGAACCCAGCCAGACATACAGTCCTTCAATTATGATCATTATCCTATCCCAACAGTCTGTATAGACCGAACAACTTTCTCAGGGGCTTGACATTTGCATACATAAGTGTAGCGCCTTCGTTCCGCTGCCAAGCTGCAAAGCCGGTCGGACTCCCGGATACGACCCCCAAACATGTCCAGCACAGCTTTCAGGGCCGAACCAGTCTCTGTAAGTATGTCACTGCCCAAATCTTTATCCCTCACTCCTCTGCCAGCTTTCATCCTGAATCCGAGCCCGATATCTCTCAGCCCTACAGACGCGGGGCCTCCAGCGTCGGGGTGCTCATCGCCATCTGGCGAAGGTAAAAAGATAAAAGTTCTTCGTGGTCCTCGCTCTCCGCCTAGCACCTTTTGCGCCACAGATGTATCCTCTGCCGATGGTGAGATAGATCGCTGCATCATCTGTCGACTCTGTATCTCACAGCTTTCGGTGCTATAATCAAGTTCCCTTTCCGACTTCGCTTGTTTCTCATTAGCAGGAAGCTGAGGGTGGGTATAATTGTCAAGTATCTGGACAATTTCTCTCTTCAGCTCCCCGAACACAATCTGCACAGTGTTACATAGATCCTCCATGGCTAAGAATCGTTTTGCAGGATGCTGACAATCCATATACAAATAGGTATTAACAGTCCGGGCTACAATGTGCCACGAGGGTAATATAGGCAAGATGGCCGCTACACAATAGCTTCTATACCGACCAGGCCACGATCAAAGCATGTAGCTCCGCTGTCTAAGTAGCTTGAAGTATGAATTACATCGGTAGACAGGGCAGTCTCAGTAGAGTTCAGTCTCACTTTTATAGCATTATTCAGTCAGCCGAATGACAGTTTTTAATATAAAAAGAGAAGAGTTATCAGGAGCTCTGGAAATGTGCGTCCATTCTGTTTCCGAGTTGGCCCCGCCCTCCAGGACAATATTTATTTTATTACTAGTAGCTAAACCCAGCCGAGATCGGCGTAGGACAATATTTATTTTATTACTAGCAGCTAAACCCAGCCCTTTTGCGCCACAGATGTATCCTCTGCCGATGGTGAGACAGATCGCTGCATCATCTGTCGACTCTGTATCTCACAGCTTTCGGTGCTATAATCAAGTTCCCTTTCCGACTTCGCTTGTTTCTCATTAGCAGGAAGCTGAGGGTGGGTATAATTGTCAAGTATCTGGACAATTTCTCTCTTCAGCTCCCCGAACACAATCTGCACAGTGTTACATAGATCCTCCATGGCTAAGAATCGTTTTGCAGGATGCTGACAATCCATATACAAATAGGTATTAACAGTCCGGGCTACAATGTGCCACGAGGGTAATATAGGCAAGATGGCCGCTACACAATAGCTTCTATACCGACCAGGCCACGATCAAAGCATGTAGCTCCGCTGTCTAAGTAGCTTGAAGTATGAATTACATCGGTAGACAGGGCAGTCTCAGTAGAGTTCAGTCTCACTTTTATAGCATTATTCAGTCAGCCGAATGACAGTTTTTAATATAAAAAGAGAAGAGTTATCAGGAGCTCTGGAAATGTGCGTCCATTCTGTTTCCGAGTTGGCCCCGCCCTCCAGGACAATATTTATTTTATTACTAGCAGCTAAACCCAGCCCTTTTGCGCCACAGATGTATCCTCTGCCGATGGTGAGACAGATCGCTGCATCATCTGTCGACTCTGTATCTCACAGCTTTCGGTGCTATAATCAAGTTCCCTTTCCGACTTTGCTTGTTTCTCATTAGCAGGAAGCTGAGGGTGGGTATAATTGTCAAGTATCTGGACAATTTCTCTCTTCAGCTCCCCGAACACAATCTGCACAGTGTTACATAGATCCTCCATGGCTAAGAATCGTTTTGCAGGATGCTGACAATCCATATACAAATAGGTATTAACAGTCCGGGCTACAATGTGCCACGAGGGTAATATAGGCAAGATGGCCGCTACACAATAGCTTCTATACCGACCAGGCCACGATCAAAGCATGTAGCTCCGCTGTCTAAGTAGCTTGAAGTATGAATTACATCGGTAGACAGGGCAGTCTCAGTAGAGTTCAGTCTCACTTTTATAGCATTATTCAGTCAGCCGAATTACAGTCTTTAATATAAAAAGAGAAGAGTTATCAGGAGCTCTGGAAATGTGCGTCCATTCTGTTTCCGAGTTGGCCCCGCCCTCCAGGACAATATTTATTTTATTACTAGTAGCTAAACCCAGCCGAGATCGGCGTAGGACAATATTTATTTTATTACTAGCAGCTAAACCCAGCCTAGATTGGCGTAGGACAATATTTATTTTATTACTAGTAGCTAAACCCAACCGAGATCGGCGTAGGACAATATTTATTTTATTACTAGGAGCTAAACTCAGCCGAGATCGGCGTAGGACAATATTTATTTTATTACTAGTAGCTAAACCCAGCCGAAATCGGCGTAGGACAATATTTATTTTATTACTAGTAGCTAAATCCAGCCGAGATCGGCGTAGGACAATATTTATTTTATTACTAGGAGCTAAACTCAGCCGAGATCGGGGTAGGACAATATTTATTTTATTACTAGGAGCTAAACCCAGCTGAGATCGGCGTAGGACAATATTTATTTTATTACTAGGAGCTAAACCCAGCCGAGCTCGACGTAGGACAATATTTATTTTATTGCTAGGAGCTAAACCCAGCCGAGATCGGCGTAGGACAATATTTATTTTATTACTAGGAGCTAAACCCAGCCGAGATCGGCGTAGGACAATATTTATTTTATTACTAATAGCTAAACCCAGCCGAGATCGGCGTAGGACAATATTTATTTTATTACTAATAGCTAAACCCAGCCGAGATTGGCATAGGACAATATTTATTTTATTACTAGTAGCTAAACTCAGCCGAGATCGGCGTAGGACAATATTTTATTTTATTACTAGTAGCTAAACCCAGCCGAGATTGGCGTAGGACAATATTTATTTTATTACTAGTAGCTAAACTCAGCCGAGATCGGCGTAGGACAATATTTATTTTATTACTAGTAGCTAAACTCAGCCGAGATCGGCGTAGGACAATATTTATTTTATTACTAGTAGCTAAACCCAGCCGAGATCGGCGTAGGACAATATTTTATTACTAGCAGATAAACCCAGCCGAGATTGGCATAGGACAATATTTATTTTATTACTAGTAGCTAAACCCAGCCGAGATCAGCGTATGACAATATTTATTTTATTACTAGCAGCTAAACCCAGCCGAGATTGGCATAGGACAATATTTATTTTATTACTAGTAGCTAAACCCAGCAGAGATTGGCGTAGGACAATATTTATTTTATTACTAGTAGCTAAACCCAGCCGAGATCAGCGTAGGACAATATTTATTTTATTACTAGCAGATAAACTCAGCCAAGATCGGCATAAGACAATATTTATTTTATTACTAGTATCTAAATCCAGCCGAGATCGGCGTAGGACAATATTTATTTTATTACTAGTAGCTAAACTCAGCCGAGATCAGCGTAAGACAATATTTATTTTATTACTAGCAGCTAAACCCAGCCGAGATCGGCGTAGGACAATATTTATTTTATTACTAGTAGCTAAACCCAGCCGAGATCGGCGTAGGACAATATTTATTTTATTACTAGTAGCTAAACCCAGCCGAGATCGGCGTAGGACAATATTTATTTTATTACTAGCAGCTAAACCCAGCCGAGATCGGCGTAGGACAATATTTATTTTATTACTAGTAGCTAAACCCAGCCGAGATCGGCGTAGGACAATATTTATTTTATTACTAGCAGCTAAACCCAGCCGAGATCGGCATAGGACAATATTTATTTTATTACTAGGAGCTAAACCCAGCCGAGATCAGCGTAGGACAATATTTATTTTATTACTAGTAGCTAAACTCAGCCAAGATCGGCGTAGGACAATATTTATTTTATTACTAGTAGCTAAACCCAGCCGAGATCGGCGTAGGACAATATTTATTTTATTTACTAATAGCTAAACCCAGCCGAGATCGGCGTAGGACAATATTTATTTTATTACTAGTAGCTAAACCCAGCCGAGATCGGCATAGGACAATATTTTATTACCAGTAGCTAAACCCAGCCGAGATCTGCAGAGGACAATATTTATTTTATTACTAGCAGCTAAATCCAGCCGAGATTGGCGTCGGACAATATTTATTTTATTACTAGTAGCTAAACCCAGCCGAGATAAGCGTAGGACAATATTTATTACTAGGAGCTAAACCCAGCCGAGATCAGCGTAGGACAATATTTATTTTATTACTAGTAGCTAAACCCAGCCAAGATCGGCGTAGGACAATATTTATTTTATTACTAGGAGCTAAACCCAGCCGAGATCGGCGTAGGACAATATTTATTTTATTACTAATAGCTAAACCCAGCCGAGATCGGCGTAGGACAATATTTATTTTATTACTAGTAGCTAAACCCAGCCGAGATCGGCATAGGACAATATTTTATTACCAGTAGCTAAACCCAGCCAAGATCGCTGTAGGACAATATTTATTTTATTACTAGCAGCTAAACCCAGCCGAGATCGGCGTAGGACGATATTTATTTTATTACTAGGAGCTAAACCCAGCCGAGATCGACATAGGACAATATTTATTTTATTACTAGTAGCTAAACCCAGCCGAGATCTGCGTAGGACAATATTTATTTTATTACTAGGAGCTAAACCCAGCCGAGATCGGCGTAGGACAATATTTATTTTATTACTAGTAGCTAAACCCAGCCGAGTTCGGCGTAGGACAATATTTATTTTATTACTAGTAGCTAAACCCAGCCGAGATCGGCGTAGGACAATATTTATTTTATTACTAGTAGCTAAACCCAGCCGAGATCGGCGTAGGACAATATTTATTTTATTACTAGTAGCTAAACCCAGCCGAGATTGGCGTAGGACAATATTTATTTTATTACTAGTAGCTAAACCCAGCCGAGATCGGCGTAGGACAATATTTATTTTATTACTAGTAGCTAAACCCAGCTGAGATCGGCGTAGGACAATATTTATTTTATTACTAGGAGCTAAACTCAGCCGAGATCGGAGTAGGACAATATTTATTTTATTACTAGCAGCTAAACCCAGCCGAGATCGGGGTAGGACAATATTTTATTACCTGTAGCTAAACCCAGCGGAGATCGGGATAGAACAATATTTATTTTATTACTAGCAGCTAAACCCAGCCGAGATTGGCGTAGGACAATATTTATTTTATTACTAGTAGCTAAACCCAACCGAGATCGGCGTAGGACAATATTTATTTTATTACTAGGAGCTAAACTCAGCCGAGATCGGTGTAGGACAATATTTATTTTATTACTAGTAGCTAAACCCAGCCGAGATCAGCGTAGGACAATATTTATTTTATTACTAGCAGATAAACTCAGCCAAGATCGGCATAAGACAATATTTATTTTATTACTAGTATCTAAATCCAGCCGAGATCGGCGTAGGACAATATTTATTTTATTACTAGTAGCTAAACTCAGCCGAGATCAGCGTAAGACAATATTTATTTTATTACTAGCAGCTAAACCCAGCCGAGATCGGCGTAGGACAATATTTATTTTATTACTAGTAGCTAAACCCAGCCGAGATCGGCGTAGGACAATATTTATTTTATTACTAGTAGCTAAACCCAGCCGAGATTGGCGTAGGACAATATTTATTTTATTACTAGCAGCTAAACCCAGCCGAGATCGGCGTAGGACAATATTTATTTTATTACTAGTAGCTAAACCCAGCCGAGATCGGCGTAGGACAATATTTATTTTATTACTAGCAGCTAAACCCAGCCGAGATCGGCATAGGACAATATTTATTTTATTACTAGGAGCTAAACCCAGCCGAGATCAGCGTAGGACAATATTTATTTTATTACTAGTAGCTAAACTCAGCCAAGATCGGCGTAGGACAATATTTATTTTATTACTAGTAGCTAAACCCAGCCGAGATCGGCGTAGGACAATATTTATTTTATTTACTAATAGCTAAACCCAGCCGAGATCGGCGTAGGACAATATTTATTTTATTACTAGTAGCTAAACCCAGCCGAGATCGGCATAGGACAATATTTTATTACCAGTAGCTAAACCCAGCCGAGATCTGCAGAGGACAATATTTATTTTATTACTAGCAGCTAAATCCAGCCGAGATTGGCGTCGGACAATATTTATTTTATTACTAGTAGCTAAACCCAGCCGAGATAAGCGTAGGACAATATTTATTACTAGGAGCTAAACCCAGCCGAGATCAGCGTAGGACAATATTTATTTTATTACTAGTAGCTAAACCCAGCCAAGATCGGCGTAGGACAATATTTATTTTATTACTAGGAGCTAAACCCAGCCGAGATCGGCGTAGGACAATATTTATTTTATTACTAATAGCTAAACCCAGCCGAGATCGGCGTAGGACAATATTTATTTTATTACTAGTAGCTAAACCCAGCCGAGATCGGCATAGGACAATATTTTATTACCAGTAGCTAAACCCAGCCAAGATCGCTGTAGGACAATATTTATTTTATTACTAGCAGCTAAACCCAGCCGAGATCGGCGTAGGACGATATTTATTTTATTACTAGGAGCTAAACCCAGCCGAGATCGACATAGGACAATATTTATTTTATTACTAGTAGCTAAACCCAGCCGAGATCTGCGTAGGACAATATTTATTTTATTACTAGGAGCTAAACCCAGCCGAGATCGGCGTAGGACAATATTTATTTTATTACTAGTAGCTAAACCCAGCCGAGTTCGGCGTAGGACAATATTTATTTTATTACTAGTAGCTAAACCCAGCCGAGATCGGCGTAGGACAATATTTATTTTATTACTAGTAGCTAAACCCAGCCGAGATCGGCGTAGGACAATATTTATTTTATTACTAGTAGCTAAACCCAGCCGAGATTGGCGTAGGACAATATTTATTTTATTACTAGTAGCTAAACCCAGCCGAGATCGGCGTAGGACAATATTTATTTTATTACTAGTAGCTAAACCCAGCTGAGATCGGCGTAGGACAATATTTATTTTATTACTAGGAGCTAAACTCAGCCGAGATCGGAGTAGGACAATATTTATTTTATTACTAGCAGCTAAACCCAGCCGAGATCGGGGTAGGACAATATTTTATTACCTGTAGCTAAACCCAGCGGAGATCGGGATAGAACAATATTTATTTTATTACTAGCAGCTAAACCCAGCCGAGATTGGCGTAGGACAATATTTATTTTATTACTAGTAGCTAAACCCAACCGAGATCGGCGTAGGACAATATTTATTTTATTACTAGGAGCTAAACTCAGCCGAGATCGGTGTAGGACAATATTTATTTTATTTCTAGTAGCTAAACCCAGCCGAAATCGGCGTAGGACAATATTTATTTTATTACTAGTAGCTAAATCCAGCCGAGATCGGCGTAGGACAATATTTATTTTATTACTAGGAGCTAAACTCAGCCGAGATCGGCGTAGGACAATATTTATTTTATTACTAGGAGCTAAACCCAGCTGAGATCGGCGTAGGACAATATTTATTTTATTACTAGGAGCTAAACCCAGCCGAGATCGGCGTAGGACAATATTTATTTTATTACTAGGAGCTAAACCCAGCCGAGATCGGCGTAGGACAATATTTATTTTATTACTAGGAGCTAAACCCAGACGAGATTGGCGTAGGACAATATTTATTTTATTACTAGGAGCTAAACCCAGCCGAGATCGGCGTAGGACAATATTTATTTTATTACTAATAGCTAAACCCAGCCGAGATCGGCGTAGGACAATATTTATTTTATTACTAATAGCTAAACCCAGCTGAGATCGGCGTAGGACAATATTTATTTTATTACTATTAGCTAAACCCAGCCGAGATTGGCGTAGGACAATATTTATTTTATTACTAATAGCTAAACCCAGCCGAGATCGGCGTAGGACAATATTTATTTTATTACTAGTAGCTAAACCCAGCCAAGATTGGCGTAGGACAATATTTATTTTATTACTATTAGCTAAACCCAGCCGAGATTGGCGTAGGACAATATTTATTTTATTACTAATAGCTAAACCCAGCCGAGATCGGCGTAGGACAATATTTATTTTATTACTAGTAGCTAAACCCAGCCGAAATCGGCGTAGGACAATATTTATTTTATTACTAGTAGCTAAATCCAGCCGAGATAGGCGTAGGACAATATTTATTTTATTACTAGGAGCTAAACTCAGCCGCGATCGGCGTAGGACAATATTTATTTTATTACTAGGAGCTAAACCCAGCTGAGATCGGTGTAGGACAATATTTATTTTATTACTAGGAGCTAAACCCAGCCGAGATCGGCGTAGGACAATATTTATTTTATTACTAGGAGCTAAACCCAGCCGAGATCGGCGTAGGACAATATTTATTTTATTACTAGGAGCTAAACCCAGACGAGATTGGCGTAGGACAATATTTATTTTATTACTAGGAGCTAAACCCAGCCGAGATCGGTGTAGGACAATATTTATTTTATTACTAATAGCTAAACCCAGCCGAGATCGGCGTAGGACAATATTTATTTTATTACTAGTAGCTAAACCCAGCCAAGATCGGCGTAGGACAATATTTATTTTATTACTAGTAGCTAAACCCAGCCGAGATCGGCGTAGGAGAATATTTATTTTATTACTAGTAGCTAAACTCAGCCGAGATCAGCGTAGGAGAATATTTATTTTATTACTAGTAGCTAAACTCAGCCGAGATCGGCGTAGGACAATATTTATTTTATTACTAGTAGCTAAACCCAGCCGAGATTGGCATAGGACAATATTTATTTTATTACTAGTAGCTAAACTCAGCCGAGATCGGCGTAGGACAATATTTTATTTTATTACTAGTAGCTAAACCCAGCCGAGATTGGCGTAGGACAATATTTATTTTATTACTAGTAGCTAAACTCAGCCGAGATCGGCGTAGGACAATATTTATTTTATTACTAGTAGCTAAACTCAGCCGAGATCGGCGTAGGACAATATTTATTTTATTACTAGTAGCTAAACCCAGCCGAGATCGGCGTAGGACAATATTTATTTTATTACTAGCAGATAAACCCAGCCGAGATTGGCATAGGACAATATTTATTTTATTACTAGTAGCTAAACCCAGCCGAGATCGGCGTAGGACAATATTTATTTTATTACTAGCAGCTAAACCCAGCCGAGATTGGCATAGGACAATATTTATTTTATTACTAGTATCTAAACCCAGCCGAGATTGGCGTAGGACAATATTTATTTTATTACTAGTAGCTAAACCCAGCCGAGATCGGCATAAGACAATATTTATTTTATTACTAGTAGCTAAATCCAGCCGAGATCGGCGTAGGACAATATTTATTTTATTACTAGTAGCTAAACTCAGCCGAGATCTGCGTAAGACAATATTTATTTTATTACTAGTAGCTAAATCCAGCCGAGATCGGTGTAGGACAATATTTACAATTGGGTAATTTGTTGTATCCAACAGCGCTTTTAAAAGTAGACCTCCAGCTCCTAAAACAAATGGGTCCCTAGTTACCCATAGGTGAGTGGATAAAGCAAAAATATAGAGTTATAGGAGTGCCTTATCTAAGGCCAGGTCTGATAGAATTATAAAACACAATTAGAATCATAAACTGGAATTATAGAACAGATATGTGTGAAGTTTAAAAGTTTAATATCATATATTATTCTTTGCACAATAAAAAATGTAATAACATATATTACTTTAACACAATATTACATGGATCCATGTTATAACAATTAAAACATGATAGATAAAATCAGAATTATAAAATAAAATGATGGTAGTGGGGTTAGATAAAGGCAGGGGAACAAATAGTAACTACTCTACAGTGTACAATAAAAATAAATAAATAGGTTATAAATAGGTAAGTACAATACAGATTGTGATCAATAAAATTAAGTACAATACAAATTGTGATCAATAAAATTAAATATAAATGGTAATGATAAAATAGTTCTGATAATACACAGCTACCACTATGAACTATTTTATCATTACTATTTATATTTAATTTTATTGATCACAATTTGTATTGTACTTAATTTTATTGATCACAATCTGTATTGTACTTACCTATTTATAACCTATTTATTTATTTTTATTGTACACTGTAGAGTAGTTACTATTTGTTCCCCTGCCTTTATCTAACCCCACTACCATCATTTTATTTTATAATTCTGATTTTATCTATCATGTTTTAATTGTTATAACATGGATCCATGTAATATTGTGTTAAAGTAATATATGTTATTACATTTTTTATTGTGCAAAGAATAATATATGATATTAAACTTTTAAACTTCACACATATCTGTTCTATAATTCCAGTAGGACAATATTTATTTTATTACTAGTAGCTAAACCCTTGACTGTAAATTTAAAAGGAGACAAGTAATCAAGACATTTTGTGGTTGTCAGCCAGTGAGTATTGTGTAACTGAGGTCTGTGTGTAATTTGCGCTTCCACTGACCCACAAGTTATATCACACTTGGTATAGGATATAATTGTGCTAATTTATCAAGAACAATAAAAAAAATGTCATCTTCTTTCATTGATAACACATGGAACATGCAGGGGATATAAAATATTACATAACATTATTTCTGTCAACCTAGTCGGAAGAGTATGACAAATATACTGTATGAAAGGAGGAGGAGTCCTATAACCACCTCATAGGTTTCCGGCTTTTGCTTAAAGAGACAGTCAAGTTAGGTTAAACTTTCATGAGTCAGATAGAACACAATTGTAAACAACTTTATAATTCACAACCATTATCTAAATATGCACAATCTGTTTATATACACACTTTCTGAGGCACCAGCTCCTAATTAGCAAATATAGGATATACGTATATGCAGTTTGCGATTGGCTGATGGCTGTCACATGATGCATAAGGAAGGAAAAGGTAACTGACATTTGTCAGAAAAAAATCTACTTATTTGATATATAAAAAGTGATTTTGCATTGTCTTTTTATTGTGCATTTATTGATTTTGCTATTATGTGTTTAGTGGTCCTTTATAAAGCAAATCTGTTGGTGAAGGAAGATATACAGATAGTTTAAATGTTTTTTCATGTAGACAATTATGTGAGGAATAGAGGTCATCCTGAGCATTCAACAGTTACAGAAAGATAAACAGATACCTGTTTCCCACTTCTTAGTCAAGCCCTGGTCTTTATAATTGTAAAGACTGCAGATTACATTAGGGTCAATTCACTTATCTTCAACTGTCCATCTGACTTACTAGAAAGTGAAACTTTGCTGCATCAAATCAGTTTAACGTTGACTTAGTAAAGGAACTTCACACAATACTAGGTGATTGGCTGAAATTTGTAAACTTAGTACAGTAATTCATTTTTAAAACTACTAAAGATAATTGTAGGGGAAATATTTAAATTAATATGTGTATTTTTTTTTAAAAACTATAGTCAATTAAATGTGTTTAAAACAGGAACATATTACAAAAATGAAATGCTGTATTTATATTTTTATATATATATATATATATATATATATATATATATATATATATATATATACACACATACACATACAGGTAGCCCTCAGTTTACGCCGGGGTTAGGTTCCAGGAGGAATGGTTGTAAATCGAAACCGTTGTAAATTGAAACCCAGTTTATAATGTAAGTCAATGGGAAGTGAGGGGGTTAGGTTCCAGGCCACTCTCAAAATTGTTATAAGTAACACCTAATACATTATTTTTAAAGGTTTGAAATGAAGACTTTAAATGCTAAACAGCATTATAAACCTAATAATATAGATTGTATCATCATCAAACTAAGTTTAATGAACAAAAACATTTGCTAAACAGCACCTAATTAAATAATCACACAACAGACTGCATCATCATCAAACTAAGTTTAATGAACAAAAACATTTTTTTTTTACTTGCATTTTTCTGCAATCAGTTCTCTGCATTGTTAGCATGTTAGATAATATTGGGTCTGCACCTATTCTATGCATTTCAATCTGCAGTGATTAATAAGCAGTTAGGCACCCTCACCTCAAGCTGCTGGACAGGAAGATAATAGGGAAGTGCCTGCTAAATTTTGCTCGATAGATCTGGTCTGATCTGTGTACACAGATCAATTTAAGGCTGTTAAGTTGCATAACTTTGCTGCAAAACAAGCGGACAGCTCCACCTACTGGTTATTTTAATTAGTGCATTGATTTCCAAAGCTTTTCAATAGCAGTTACATGACTGAAAAAAAAGGTTGTTATTCTGAAACGGCGCAAAATGAACCGGCGTAAACCGAGGGCCACCTGTGTGTATATATATATATATATATATATATATATATATATATATATAACAAAACTCTGTTGTATTGAATTATTTCTATAAGGAAAGATTGGCAGATGGGTTCGCTAAACATTTTGCACCAAGACTTGATGTGCTCTAAAGTCCTACGCATAGCAAGATGGCAGGTGAAGAGTACGCAACATAAAATCTAATGACAGCAAGTTGGTTGCAAGTAAGTTATTTGTGGTTAAATCTAACGGGTTATATGTATATTCCAAGTTGGTTCAAGACTACAAAGCTAATTTGTATTTAGACGACTTTTCCCAAAGTCAGCTATATCAGTTCAGTAAAGAGTTGGGTTACAAGAATAACATGTTTATGTTACACTAAATATATACACCTTATGGCCCCTTCACAAAACTGACCTAGATTACAAGTGGAGTGCTGGTAATAGAGCAGGGTGCACTATCAATATCACAAGACTGTGCTAAGATTAGCACAAAGTCTATGGCAAAACAGAATAACCAGAGAATGTTTAGCCTCGGCCAACATCTCTAGCGCCCTCTATACTTTATGGATAAAGCTGCTGTGCTAAACAACGTTCATATTACAAGTTGTGAGTCACTACGGTACTAAAAAAAATGTAATGCAACTTGAGACTTGAAGTGTTAGGGCTACAATAAAAGTGTGTGTATTTGTATGTGTACACACATACATTCACCGGCCACTTTATTAGGTACACCTTGCTAGTACCGGGTTGGACCCCCTTTTGCCTTCAGAACTGCCTTAATTCTTCATGGCATAGATTCAACAAGGTGTTGGAAACATTCCTCAGAAATTTTGGTCCATATTGACATGATGGCATCTCGTAGTTGCTGCAGATTTGTCGGCTGCACATCCATGATGCAAATTCTCCCATTCCACCACATACCAAATGTGCTCTATTGGACTGAGATCTGGTGACTGTGGAAGCCATTGGAGTACAGTGAACTCATTATCATGGTCAAGAAACCAGTTTGAGATAATTTAAGCTTTGTGACATGGTGCATTATCCTGCTGGAAGTAGCGATCAGAAGATGGGTACACTAGTCATAAAGGTCTAGACATAGTCAGCAACAATACTCAGGTAGGCTGTGGCGTTTAAACGATGCTCAATTGGTACTAATAGGCCCAAAGTGTGCCAAGAAAATACTCCCCACACCATTACACCACCACCACCAGCCTGAACCGTTGATACAAGGCAGGATGGATCCATGCTTTCATATTGTTTACATCAAATTCTGACCCTACCATCTGAATGTCGTAGCTGAAATCGAGACTTATCAGACCAGGCAATGTTTTTCCAATCTTCAATTGTCCAATTTTGGAGAGCCCGTGAGAATTGTAGCCTAAGTTTCCTGTTCTTAGCTGATAGGAGTGGCACCCGGTGGGGTCTTCTGATGCTGTAGTCCATCTGCTTCAAGGTTCAATGTATTCTGCATAACTTGGTTGTAACAAGTGGTTATTTAATTTACTACTGCCATTCTATTATCTCGTACCCATTCACCTCAACAAGATATTATTGTCCACACAACGGCCGCTCACTGGATATCTCTTTTTCGGTCTATTCTCTGTAAATCCTAGAGATGGTTGTGTGTGAAAATCCCAGTAGATCAGCATTTTTTGAAATACTCAAACCAGTCCATCTGGCACCAACAACAATGTCACGTTCAAAGTCACTTAAATCCCCTTTAGATGCCTAAATGATTGCTGCCATGTGATTGGCTGATAGTGATGTCGCGAACAGTTCGCCAGAGAACAGTTCCCGGCGAACATAGCTTGTTCGCGTTCGCCGCTGTGGGCGAACATATGCAATGTTCATTCCGCCCCCTATTCAGACACATTTGAGCCAATCAGCAGCAGCTCCTGGGCAGCAGCCATTTTAGATTCATTAAGATCCTGCTTTCTTAGTGAGATGAGGTTTAGTGCTGCTGCTGCTGACATTATAGGGAAATAGATAGCTAGGCTAGTGTATTTAGTGTCCACTACAGTCCTGATGGACTCATCTAATCTCTGCTGTAAGGACAGCACCCCAAAAAGCCCTTTTTAGGGCTAGAACTTCAGCCCAAAAAGCCCTTTTTAGGGCTAGAACTTCAGTGGGGTTTTTTTTTTTTATTTGCATTTGCCTGGCTGTCAGCTTGTGTGTGAGGCTCACAGCATATACTGTGATTAGTGCCACCACTGATATCTGCTTAACATTAGTGTAAATTTAAACAAAAAAACTTTTAAATCATTTTGCTAGTGTAATCTAATTTAATTTTCTATCAGGCCTGTGTGTCAGGCTTACACAGCATATACTGTGGTTAATTGCTGTGCCAGCCACCACTCATATCTGCTTAACATTATTGTAAATTTAAAAAAAAAAAAAACTTTTAAATAATTTTGCTAGTGTAATCTAATTTAATTTTCTATCAGGCCTGTGTGTCAGGTTCACACAGCATATACTGTGGTTAATTGCTCTGTGCCAGCCACCACTCATATCTGCTTAACATTAGTGTAAATTTAAACAAAAAATCTTTTAAATCATTTTGCTAGTGTAATCTAATTTCATTTTCTATCAGGCCTGTGTGTCAGGCTCACACAGCATATACTGTGGTTAATTGCTCTGTGCCAGCCACCACTCATATCTACTTAACATTAGTGTAAATTTAAATAAAAAACTTTTAAATCATTTTGCTAGTGTAATCTAATTTCATTTTCTATCAGGCCTGTGTGTCAGGCTCACGCAGCATAGACTGTGGTTAATTGCTCTGTGCCACCACTGATATCTGCTTAACAATCATTAGTGTAAATTTAAAAAAAAAAAATTCAAATCATTTTGCTAGTGTAATCTAATGTCATTTTCTATCAGGCCTGTGTGTCAGTCTCACACAGCATATACTGTGGTTAATTGCTGTGCCAGCCACAACTCATATCTGCTTAACATTAGTGTAAATGTAAAAAAACAAAACTTTAAATTCATTTTGCTAGTGTAATCTAATTTCATTTTCCATCAGGCCTGTGTGTCAGGCCCACATCATATAGTGTGATTAATAGCTCTTTTTTCCACCACTTATATCTGGTGTAACATTAGTGTAAATTTGTAAAAAAAAAAATTTTTACGTCAGTCCTCTTCTAGTGTTATTTAATTTTAGTTGCCAGGCCAGCCTGGCTGCCATTAGTGCCAGCCTGTGTGTCAGGCTGCCAGTATATACTGTGCCTACTTCCATCCTCAGTGCCAGTCCACCACTCCTATCTGGTGTAACAGTTTAAATTTTGTAAAAAAAAAACGTTTACATCAGTCTTCTAGTGTTATTTAATTTTAGTTGCCTGGCCAGCCTGCCACTAGTGCCAGCCTGTGTGTCAGGCTGCCAGCACATACTGTGCCTACTTCTATCCTGAGTGCCATCACTCCTATCTGTTGTAACATTAGTGTAACTTTTAAAAAAAAAAACTATTACATCAGTCTGCTATTGTTATTTAATTGCAGTTGCCTGTCTGCCAGCGTGTGTGCCAGGCCCACTTTCCAACTAGTGCCACGAATAATATTTGTTATAACAGTAGTGTAAATATTTAAAATAAAAACTTTTTTGACTGTGAATCATCAGTCTGCTAGTGCAATTGAATTGCAGTGGCCTGCCTGCCTGCCAGCGTGTGTGCCAGGCCCACTTGCCAACTAGTGCCACCAATCATATTTGTTATAACAGTATTGTAAATATTTAAAATAAAAACTTTTTTGACTGAGAAACATCAGTCATCTAGTGTAATCTAATTGCAGTTGCCTTCCTCCCAGCGTGTGTGCCAGGTCCACTTGCCAACTAGTGCCACCAATCATATTTGTTCTAACAGTATTGTAAATATTTTAAATAAAAACTCACACAGCATATACTGTGGTTAATTGCTCTGTGCCAGCCACCACTCATATCTACTTAACATTAGTGTAAATTTAAATAAAAAACTTTTAAATCATTTTGCTAGTGTAATCTAATTTCATTTTCTATCAGGCCTGTGTGTCAGGCTCACGCAGCATAGACTGTGGTTAATTGCTCTGTGCCACCACTGATATCTGCTTAACAATCATTAGTGTAAATTTTTTTAAAAAAACTTTAAAATCATTTTGCTAGTGTAATCTAATTTCATTTTCTATCAGGCCACAACTCATATCTGCTTAACATTAGTGTAAATTTAAAAAAAAAAAAACTTTAAAATCATTTTGCTAGTGTAATCTAATTTCATTTTCCATCAGGCCTGTGTGTCAGGCCCACATCATATAGTGTGATTAATAGCTCTTTTTTCCACCACTTATATCTGGTGTAACATTAGTGTAAATTTGTAAAAAAAAAAATTTTTACGTCAGTCCTCTTCTAGTGTTATTTAATTTTAGTTGCCAGGCCAGCCTGGCTGCCATTAGTGCCAGCCTGTGTGTCAGGCTGACAGTATATACTGTGCCTACTTCCATCCTCAGTGCCAGTCCACCACTCCTATCTGGTGTAACAGTTTAAATTTTGTACAAAAAAAAACTTTTACATCAGTCTTCTAGTGTTATTTAATTTTAGTTGCCAGGCCATCCTGCCACTAGTGCCAGCACATACTGTGCCTACTTCTATCCTGAGTGCCATCACTCCTATCTGTTGTAACATTAGTGTAACTTTTTTAAAAAAAAACTATTACAGCAGTCTGCTATTGTTATTTAATTGCAGTTGCCTGTCTGCCAGCGTGTGTGCCAGGCCCACTTTCCAACTAGTGCCACGAATAATATTTGTTGTAACAGTAGTGTAAATATTTAAAATAAAAACTTTTTTGACTGTGAATCATCAGTCTGCTAGTGCAATTGAATTGCAGTTGCCTGCCTGCCTGCCAGCGTGTGTGCCAGGCCCACTTGCCAACTAGTGCCACCAATCATATTTGTTATAACAGTATTGTAAATATTTAAAATAAAAACTTTTTTGACTGAGAAACATCAGTCATCTAGTGTAATCTAATTGCAGTTGCCTTCCTCCCAGCGTGTGTGCCAGGCCCACTTGCCAACTAGTGCCACCAATCATATTTGTTCTAACAGTATTGTAAATATTTTAAATAAAAACTTTTTTGACTGTGAATCATCAGTCTGCTAGTGCCATTGAATTGCAGTTGCCTGCCTGCCAGCGTGTGTGCCAGGTCCACTTGCCAACTACTGCCACCAATCATATTTGTTATAACAGTATTGTAAATATTTAAAATAAAAACTTTTTTGACTGTGAAACATCAGTCATCTAGTGTAATCTAATTGCAGTTGCCTTCCTCCCAGCGTGTGTGCCAGGCCCACTTGCCAACTAGTGCCACCAATCATATTTGTTATAACAGTTTTGAAAATATTTAAAATAAAAACTTTTTTGACTGTGAATCATCAGTCTGCTCATGCAATTGAATTGCAGTTGCCTGCCTTCCAGCGTGTGTGCCAGGCCCACTAGCCAACTAGTGCCACCAATCATATTTGTTGTCACAGTACTTTTAATATTTAAAAAATAAACATTTTTTACTTTGAAACATCAGTCTGCTTTTTTGTGTCAGGCTCACAGCGTATACTGTGCCCACTTGCCCAGTGCCACAACTCATAATTTGTTTAATAGTATTGTAAGTGTACATTTAAAAAAAATGACAGGCAGAGGCAGGCCACCCCGCAGGTGCCGTCATGGTCGTGGTGCTGTGATTCCTTTAGACCCTACAAATATGCACATTGTTCAGAGGCCAGGTGCCAGGGACGCGAAAAGTTCTGAGGAGGACCTAGTTGAATGGCTAACACAGGACACCCAATCTTCTACAGCTTCCGCTCCTAGTCCTAACCTTGACGCACCATCCACCTCCGGCTGTGCTTTGGGCACCTCTCAAGTGACCAGTGCCACTCCCCCGCCTGTCGCCACCACCAACACTAGCACCACAGCCGCTTCACTTGATCTGTCAGAGGAGTTATTGACACATCAGTTGGAAGAAATGAGTGATGCGCAACCATCATTGACAGAGGATGTAGATAACAGTGATATGTCTCAGTCAGGCAGCATTACAGACATGGAGGTACGGTGTGATGATGATGTTGTACCCGCTGCTGCTTCCTTTGTTGATGTGTCAGATACAAGTGAAGCGGTTGATGATGTGTCCGTGGATGTCACGTGGGTGCCCGCTAGAAGAGAAGAAGAAGAGGGGGAAAGTTCAGATGGGGAGACAGAGAGGAGGAGACGAGTTGGAAGCAGGGGGAGGTCGTCGCAAGGAGCTAGTGGCACAGTCAGACAGCATGCATCGGCACCCGGGGTCAGCCAGACAGCACGCCGACGCCAATCAACGCATGCTGTTGACACCACCAGAATGCCATCATCGCAGAGCTCAGCAGTGTGGCATTTTTTTGTGTGTGTCTGCCTCTGACATCAGCGATGCCATTTGCAACCTGTGCCAAAAGAAACTGAGTCGTGGGAAGTCCAACACCCACCTAGGTACAACTGCTGTGCGAAGGCACATGGTCTCACATAACAAACGCCGATGGGAAGAACACATGAGTAGAAGCAGCACACAAACTCAAAGCCGCCCTCCTCCTCCTGGTCCAGCATCTTCAGCCACGTCAACCACTGCTGTCCTCCTTGCCCCCTCTCAACCATCCTCCACTCAGTCTCTCTTACGTAGAAGTTCCTGGTCATCTGCCCACAGTCAGGTGTCTGTCAAGGACATGTTTGAGCGTAAGAAGCCAATTTCCCAAAGTCACCCCCTTGCCCGGCGTCTGACAGCTGGCTTGTCTGAACTCTGAAAGCCCGGCAGCTTTTACCATACAAGCTGGTGGAGTCTGAGGCTTTCAAAAAAATTGTATCTATTGGGACACCACAGTGGAAGGTACCTGGCCGAAATTTCTTTTCACAAAAGGCAATCCCAAACCTGTACTCGATTGTGCGAAAGGAAGTAATGGCATGTCTGGCACACAGCGTTGGGGCAAGGGTCCATATGACCACTGATAGCTGGTCTGCAAAGCATGGTCAGGGCAGGTATATCACCTACACTGCGCATTGGGTAAACCTGCTCACGGCTGACAAGCATGGAATGCGTGGCTCTGCAGAGGAGTTGGTGACTCCACCATGACTTGCAGGCAGGCCTGCTGCTACCTCCTCTACTCCTCCTACTCCATCCTCTTCCATAACCTCTTCCTCGGCTGAGTCCTCTTCTGCTGCTGCGTCTTGCTCCACATCAACGGCACCCCCCCTAGCTCCCCAGGTACTATTCAACATCCCGGATACGGCAGTGTCACGCCGTCTTGGGGTTGACTTGCCTGAAAGCCGAGAGTCACACTGCACCAGCACTCCTGTCCGCCCTGAACGCACAGGTGGATCAGTGGCTGACTCTGCACCAACTGGAGATTGGCAAGGTTGTTTCTGACAATGGAAGTAATTTGGTGACGGCATTGAAATTGGGCAAGTTGACACATGTGCCGTGCATTGCACATGTGTGTAATCTGATTGTACAACGCTTTGTGCATAAGTACCCAGGCTTACAGGACGTCCTGAAGCAGGCCAGGAAGGTGTGTGACCATTTCAGGCGTTCCTACATGGCCATGGCGCACTTGTCCGATATCCAGCGTCGAAACAACCTGCCAGTGAGGCGCTTGATTTGCGACAGCCTGACACGTTGGAATTCAACACTCTGAATGTTCGACCGCCTGCTCCAAAAAGAAAAAGCTGTTAATGAGTATTTGTATGATCGGGGTGCTAGGACAGCCTCTGGGGAGCTGGGGATTTTTTTGCCAAATTACTCGACGCTCATGCGCAATGCCTGTAGGCTCATGCATCCTTTTGAGGAGGTGACAAACCTTGTCAGTCGCACCGAAGGCACCATCAGCGACATCATACCATTTGTTTTCTTCCTGGAGCGTGCCCTGCGAAGAGTGCTGGATCAAGCCATAGATGAGCGTGAAGAGGAAGAGTTGTGGTGTCCATCACCACCAGAAACAGCCTTATCAGCATCGCTTGCTGGACCTGCGGCAATGCAGGAAGAGGATTGTGAGGAAGAGGAGTCAGAGGAGGAATGTGGCTTTGAGGAGGAGGAGGAGGAAGACCAATCACAACAGGCATCCCAGGGTGCTCGTTGTTGTCACCTATCTGGTACCCGTGGTGTTGTACGTGGCTGGGGGGAAGAAGATACCTTCAGTGACATCAGTGAGGACGAGGAACGGGACATGATTAGCTCGGCATCCAACCTTGTGCAAATGGGGTTTTTCATGCTGTCGTGCCTGTTGAGGGACCCTCGTATAAAAAAGCTGAAGTAGAACGACCTGTACTGGGTGTCCACGCTACTAGACCCCCGGTATAAGCATAAAGTGACTGAAATGTTACCAAATTCCCGCAAGTCGGAAAGGATGGAGCAGTTCAAAAATAAATTAAAAACTATGCTTTACACAGCGTATAAGGGTGATGTCACAGCACAACGGGAATCTAACAGGGGAAGAGATAAAAGTAATCCTCCTCCCACGACCACGGCGGCAAGGACAGGACGCTTTCCTGACGTGTTGTTGATGGAGGACATGCGGACCTTTTTAACTCCTATGCATCGCCAGAGCCTTTCGGGATCCAGCCTCAGATAAAAATGACTCAACCGACAGGTAGCAGACTACCTAGCATTAACTGTGGATCTCGACACTCTGAGGAGCGATGGACCCCTTGACTACTGGGTGTGCAGGCTTGACCTGTGGCCTGAGCTATCCCAATTTGCAATCGAACTTCTGGCCTGCCCCGCTTCAAGTGTCCTGTCAGAAAGGACCTTCAGTGCAGCAGGAGGTTTTGTCACTGAGAAGAGAAGTCGCCTAGGTCAAAAAAGTCTTGATTATCTCACCTTTATTAAAATGAATGAGGGATGGATCCTGAAGGGACTGACATTGGGCGATACATTTGAGTAAAAAAGGCCTGATGATGAGATGAGTTGCCTTGGACTACAAATGGGTGTACACGCTGGAGTATTTTTTCTTAGAATGCAGGATGACTTGCGTGACTTATCCGCCAACAACTAGTGTTCAAGCCGCAAGGTTTTAGGGCACTTTCTAACTGTTTTACAAATATAAATTTTTCTGACCGCAGCTACAGCAGCGGCTGCAACAATACCAAATTTTTCAGGCATTTGGACATGCCTAATTTTTCTGGCCTCTGGTGCTGCACTGTGGCTACAAAACCCAAACCAAAAAACGGCACATAACAGTGATGAAACTGTTAAGAATAGTACTCAGTCATTAACACACCACTCATATCTGGTGGCACAGTAGATTGCACGCGCAGTGCCCCAAATTTGAAGTAGGAGGATCTTTTCCATATCACGGTTCCGAAAAATGATCTATTGGTTACTAAAAACGATGCCATACCTGTACTCGATTGTGCAAAAGGATGTCATATGTGGTGTTTCATGCTGTTGTGCCTGTTGAGGGTCGTGGACCATCGTATAAAAAGGCTGAAGGAGAACGACCTGTACTGGGTGTCCAAGCATGTTTTTTTGTTCAATTTCCCGGTTCCTAAAAATTATCTCCGGGTTCCTAAAATCAATGCCATATCTGTAATCTATTGGGCAAAAGGATGGCATATGTGGTGTTTCATGCTGTTGTGCCTGTTGGGGGTCGTGGACCATCGTATAAAAAGGCTGAAGGAGAACGACCTGTACTGGGTGTCCAAGCATGGTTTTTTGTTCAATTTCCCGGTTCCTAAAAATTATCTCCGGGTTCCTAAAATCAATGCCATATCTGTAATCTATTGTGCAAAAGGATGGCATATGTGGTGTTTCATGCTGTTGTGCCTGTTGGGGGTCGTGGACCATCGTATAAAAAGGCTGAAGGAGAACGACCTGTACTGGGTGTCCAAGCATGGTTTTTTGTTCAATTTCCCGGTTCCTAAAAATGATCTCCGGGTTCCTAAAATCAATGCAATATCTGTAATCTATTGTGCAAAAGGATGGCATATGTGGTGTTTCATGCTGTTGTTTCTGTTGAGGGTCCTGGACACTCGTCTTAAAAGGGTGAAGGAGAACGAGCTGTACTGGGTGTCCAAGCATCTTTTTCCATCTCCCGGTTCCTAAAAATTATCTCCGGGTTCCTAAAATCGATGCCATACCTGTTCTCTATTGTTCAAAAGGATGGCATATGTGGTGTTTCATGCTGTTGTACCTGTTGAGGGTCGTGGACCATCGTATAAAAAGGCTGAAGGAGAACTACCTGTACTGGTTGTCCAAGCATCTTTTTCCATCTCCCGGTTCCTAAAAATTATCTCCGGGTTCCTAAAATGGATGCCATGCCTGTACTGGATTGTTCAAAAGGATGGCATATGTGGTGTTTCATGCTGTTGTTTCTGTTGAGGGTCCTGGACCCTCGTCTAAAAAGGCTGAAGGAGAACGAGCTGTACTGGGTGTCCAAGCATATTTTTCCATCTCCGGGTTCCTAAAAATTATCTCCGGGTTCCTAAAATGGATGCCATACCTGTACTCTATTGTTCAAAAGGATGGCATATGTGGTGTTTCATGCTGTTGTTTCTGTTGAGGGTCTTGGACCCTCGTCAAAAAAGGCTGAAGGAGAACGACCTGTACTGGGTGTCCAAGCATTTTTTTCCATCTCCCGGTTCCTAAAAATTATCTCCGGGTTCCAAAAATGGATGCCATGCCTGTACTGGATTGTTCAAAAGGATGGCATATGTGGTGTTTCATGCTGTTGTTTCTGTTGAGGGTCCTGGACCCTCGTCTAAAAAGGCTGAAGGAGAACGAGCTGTACTGGGTGTACAAGCATCTTTTTCCATCTCCCGGTTCCTAAAAATTATCTCCGGGTTCCTAAAATCGATGCCATACCTGTACTCTATTGTTCAAAAGGATGGCATATGTGGTGTTTCATGCTGTTGTTTCTGTTGAGGGTCTTGGACCCTCGTCTAAAAAGGCTGAAGGAGAACGACCTGCCTGTACTGGGTGTCCAAGCATCTTTTTCCATCTCCCGGTTCCTAAAAATTATCTCCGGGTTCCTAAAATGGATGCCATACCTGTACTCTATTGTTAAAAAGTATGGCATATTTGGTGTTTCATGCTGTTGTTTCTGTTGAGGGTCCTGGACCCTCGTCTAAAAAGGCTGAAGGAGAAAAAAGTGTACTTGTTGTCCAAGCATCTTTTTACATCTCCTGGTTCCTAAAAATTATCTCTGGGTTCCTAAAGTCAATGCCATACCTGTAATGGATTGTTCAAAAGGATGGCATATGTGGTGTTTCCTGCTGTTGTTTCTGTTGAGGGTCCGGGACCCTCTTATAAAAAGGCTGAAGGAGAAAAAAGTGTACTTGTTGTCCAAGCATCTTTTTACATCTCCTGGTTCCTAAAAATTATCTCCGGGTTCCTAAAATCAATGCCATACCTGTAATGGATTGTTCAAAAGGATGGCATATGTGGTGTTTCCTGCTGTTGTTTCTGTTGAGGGTCCGGGACCCTCGTATAAAAAGGCTGAAGGAGAAAAAAGTGTACTTGTTGTCCAAGCATCTTTTTACATCTCCTGGTTCCTAAAAATTATCTCTGGGTTCCTAAAATGGATGCCATACCTGTACTCTATTGTGCAAAAGGATGGCATATGTGGTGTTTCATGCTGTTGTTTCTGTTGAGGGTCCTTGACCCTCGTCTAAAAAGGCTGAAGGAGAACAACCTGTACTGGGTGTCCAAGCATTTTTTTCCATCTCCCGGTTCCTAAAAATTATCTCCGGGTTCCTAAAATCGATGCCATACCTGTACTCTATTGTGCAAAAGGAAGTAACCTTACCATGGGTCCCACACCGCATGTCTTGTTGTTATATTTTGTCAGGGTAATCGGGCAGACCATATAGACCTCCCCCGATAGGGGGAGTAAAAGGGATTAAAGTGCTAAGAATAGTACTACTTAACACAACCTAGTTACCATGGGTCCCAGACCGCATGTCTTGTTGTTATATTTGGTCAGGGTAATCAGGCAGGCCGTATAGACCTCCCCCGATAGGGGGAGTTACAGGGATTAAAGTGCTAAGAATAGTACTACTTAACACAACCTAGTTACCATGGGTCCCAGACCGCATGTCTTGTTGTTATATTTGGTCAGGGTAATCAGGCAGGCCGTATAGACCTCCCCCGATAGGGGGAGTTACAGGGATTAAGTACTACTTAACACAACCTAGTTACCATGGGTCCCAGACCGCATGTCTTGTTGTTATATTTGGTCAGGTTAATCAGGCAGGCCGTATAGATCTCCCCCGATAGGGGGAGTTACAGGGATTAAGTACTACTTAACACAACCTAGTTACCATGGGTCCCAGACCGCATGTCTTGTTGATATATTTGGTCAGGGTAATCAGGCAGGACGTATAGACCTCCCCCGATAGGGGGAGTTACAGGGATTAAAGTTCTAAAAATAGTACTAATATAAACACAACCTAGTTACCATGGGTCCCAGACCACATGTCTTGTTGTTATATTTGGTCAGGGTAATCAGGCAGGCCGTTTAGACCTCCCCCGATAGGAGGAGTTACAGGGATTAAAGTGCTAAGAATAGTACTAATATAAACACAACATAGTTACCATGGGTCCCAGACCGCATGTCTTGTTGTTATATTTGGTCAGGGTAATCAGGCAGGCCATACAGACCTCCCCCGATAGGGGGAGTTACAGGGATTAAAGTGCTAAGAATAGTACTACTTAACACAACCTTACCATGGGTCCCACACCGCATGTCTTATTGTTTTATTTTGTCAGGGTAATCATGCAGGCCATATAGACCTCCCCAGATAGGGGGAGTTACAGGGATTAAAGTGCTAAGAATAGTACTACTTAACACAACCTAGTTACCATGGGTACCAGACCGTATGTCTTGTTGTTATATTTTGTCAGGGTAATCATGCAGGCCATATAGACCTCCCCCGATAGGGGGAGTTACAGGGATTAAAGTGCTAAGAATAGTACTACTTAACACAACCTTTACATGGGTCACAGACCGCATGTCTTGTTGTTATATTTGGTCAGGGTAATCAGGCAGGACGTATAGACCTCCCCCGATAGGGGGAGTTACAGGGATTAAAGTACTAAGAATAGTACTAATATAAACACAACCTAGTTACCATGGGTCCCAGACCGCATGTCTTGTTGTTATATTTGGTCAGGGTAATCAGGCAGGCCGTATAGACCTCCCCCGATAGGGGGAGTTACAGGGATTAAAGTGCTAAGAATAGTACTACTTAACACAACCTAGTTACCATGGGTCCCAGACCGCATGTCTTGTTGTTATATTTGGTCAGGGTAATCAGGCAGGCCGTATAGATCTCCCCCGATAGGGGGAGTTACAGGGATTAAAGTGCTAAGAATAGTACTAATATAAACACAACCTAGTTACCATGGGTCCCAGACCGCATGTCTTGTTGTTATATTTGGTCAGGGTAATCAGGCAGGCCGTATAGACCTCCCCCGATAGGGGGAGTTACAGGGATTAAAGTGCTAAGAATAGTACTACTTAACACAACCTTTACATGGGTCACAGACCGCATGTCTTATTGTTATATTTTGTCAGGGTAATCATGCAGGCCATATAGACCTCCCCAGATAGGGGGAGTTACAGGGATTAAAGTGCTAAGAATAATACTACTTAACACAACCTTACCATGGGTCCCACACCGCATGTCTTATTGTTTTATTTTGTCAGGGTAATCATGCAGGCCATATAGACCTCCCCAGATAGGGGGAGTAACAGGTATTAAAGTGCTAATAATAGTACTACTTAACACAACCTAGTTATCATGGGTACCAGACCGCATGTCTTGTTGTTATATTTTGTCAGGGTAATCATGCAGGCCATATAGACCTCCCCCGATAGGGGGAGTTACAGGGATTAAAGTGCTAAGAATAGTACTACTAAACACAACCTAATTATGATGGGTCCCAGACTCCATGTTTTATTATTATACTTTGTCAGGGTAATCATGTAGGCCATATAGACCTCCCCCGATATGGGGAGTAACAGGTATTAAACTGCTAAGAACAGTACTACTTAACACAACCTAGTTACCATGGGTCCCTGACCGCATGTCTTGTTGTGATACTTTGTCAGGGTAATCAGGCAGGCCATATAGACCTCCCCCGATATGGGGAGTAACAGGTATTAAACGGCTAAGAACAGTACTACTTAACACAACCTAGTTACCATGGGTCACAGACCGCATGTCTTGTTGTGATACTTTGTCAGGGTAATCAGGCAGGCCATATAGACCTCCCCCGATATGGGGAGTAACAGGTATTAAACTGCTAAGAATACTACTACTTAACACAACCTAGTTACCATGGCTCCCAGACCGCATGTCTTATTGTTATATTTTGTCAGGGTAATCAGGCAGGCCATATAGACCTCACCCGATCGGGGGAGTTACAGGGATTAAAGTGCTAAGAATAGTACTACTTCACACAACATAGTTACCATGGCTCCCAGACCGCATGTTTTATTATTATACTTTGTCAGGGTAATCATGCAGGCCATATAGACCTCCCCCGATATCGGGACTAACAGGTATTAAAGTGCTAAGAGCAGTACTACTTAACACAACCTAATTACCATTGGTCCCAGACCGTATGTCTTGTTGTTATACTTTCTCAGGGTAATCATGCAGGCCATATAGACCTACACAGATAGGGGGAGTAACATGGATTAAAGTGCTAAGAATAGTACTAATATAAACAAAACCTAGTTACCATGGGTCCCAGACCGCATGTCTTGTTGTTATAATTTGTCAGGGTGATCATGCAGGCCATATAGACCTCCCCCGATATCGAGACTAACAGGTATTAAAGTGCTAAGAGCAGTACTACTTAACACAACCTAATTACCATTGGTCCCAGACCGTATGTCTTGTTGTTATACTTTCTCAGGGTAATCATGCAGGCCATATAGACCTACACAGATAGGGGGAGTTACAGGGATTAAAGTGCTAAGAATAGTACTACTTAACACAACCTAGTTACCATGGGTCCCAGACCGCATGTTTTATTATTATACTTTGTAAGGGTAATTATATATCTATCAAATCGATCTATTTATCTTCTATTGATTCTATCTAACTATCAATCTATATATATCTATCTATCAAATCTATCTATCTCGTGGCCGGACTGATTTGAGACAGCCACTTGTGTTTAGGCCAAATTTGAAGTGGGAGGACAGACCAATCATCTTCTTCCATCTCCCTGTTCCAAAAATGCAGCCCATGTAGACCTCCCCCGATAGGGGGAGTAACAGGTAGTAAACTGCTAAGAATAATACTACTTAAAGGGACATAATACTCATATGCTAAATCACTTGAAACTGATGCAGTATAACTGTAAAAAGCTGACAGGAAAATATCATCTGAGCATCTCTATGTAAAAAAAGAAGATATTTTACCTCACAATCTCCTCAGCTCAGCAGAGTAAGTTCTGTGTAAAAAGTTATACTCAGCTGCTCCCAGCTGCAGGGAAAAAAAATAAAAATGAAGAAATGAACAGCAGCCAATCAGCATCAGCAGTGCTGAGGTCATGAACTCTTTTACTGTGATCTCATGAGATTTGACTTAACTCTCATGAGATTTCATAGTAAGCTTCCTTTACCTGATTGGTGAAATAATATGAGAGTGCAGGATGCTCATCCTTTCAGCTGTCCCAGGACAGACACACTAAAATGCTGCTTAGAAATCCTTTACAATGGGGAGGTGGCTACTGAGGAACTTTTGAGGTAAAATATCTTTCTTTTTTACATAGAGATGTTCAGGTGATATTTTCTAGACAGCTTTTTACAGCTATGCTGCATCACTTTCAAGTGTTTAAACATTTGGGTATTATGGCCCTTTAACACACCACGGGTCCCAGACCGCATGTCTTATTGTTATACTCTGTCAGGGAAATCATATATCTATCAAATCTATCTATTTATCTATCAAATCTAACCATCAATCGTATCTATTAAATATAAATTGCATCTATTGATTGATGTAATTCGTATCTATCAAATGTATATTGCATCTTTTGATCTATGTAATTCGTATCTATCAAATGTATATTGCATATATTGATCTATGTAATTTGTATCTATCATATGTATATTGCATCTATTGATCTATGTAATGTATGTATCTAAATATCAAATCTATCTAACTTGTGGTTGTGCAAATGGACTGTTTGCAGTTGTTTGCGGTGCGTTACACGGGGAGTTTGGTCTGTCACTGTGAAGCGGGCGTAACTCTTACACTACCTGATCGATACTACATCATGCCTGATGTTTTAAAGCACGTTATTCAAAAAATTTTTAGGAATGTTAGGTGATTAAGGCACTTTATTGCTTAAAGCCAGACTCTGCATCAACTATGTAATTTTCCGTGGGAGTTTTGCCATGGATCCCCATCCGGAATGCCACAGTCCAGGTGTTAGTCCCCTTGAAGCAACTTTTCCATCACTATTGTGGCCAGAAAGAGTCCTTGTGGGTTTTAAAGTTCGCCTGCCTATTGAAGTCAATGGTGATTCGCGAACAGTAGCGGAAGTTAGAGTCCGCCATTCGCGAACCGAAATTTTAAGGTTCGCGACATCACTATTGGCTGATTAGCAATGTGTTACGAGGCAATTAACCTCTTAAGGACATATGACGGAATTTTTCGGTCAGAAAACAATTGAGCAAACTGAAAGCTGTGTCCTTAAAGGGTTAAACAGGTGTACCTAATAAGGTGGCTGGTGAGTGTATACATACATGCACATGTATATGCACCTTGTTTTTTTAAATTAACATTTGTATTAAAAAAAAAAAAAAAATATATATATATATATATTGTATGTATCTCTATATAGCTATATATATTTTACACACACACATATATATATGTGTGTGTATATGTATATATTTAAAATTAAAAATATTTTCTTCAGAGCGAAGAAGAATGCTATTTAAAGTAATGCAGCTTTAGCGCAATTGGCCTAGTGCATTTTCAGTTTAGTGCCCACGCAAAAGCCAGAACAGGGTCTTCTAGTGAGCCCCATGGAAGTCTATGGCGAAACTGAGTTATCACAACTGCACTCTTTGACCTTAGATGTTAGCGCTCATTGTGGCTTCGCTCGACGATATCTTTTTATTTTTAAGCTGTAATATGAGCGCAAGATTAGGAGCACTATTGATTTAACATGAGCAGTGTTAGTGCTCAATAGCGCTAAAGTGTATGTGCTCCACTTGTAATCTAATCTATAATAGAGATGTCCTCTCTGTACCAGGGCAGGTGTCTGGAATCCTATTCTATAATAGAGATGTCCTCTCTGTACCAGGGCAGGTGTCTGGAATCCTATTTCTCATTGGTTCTGAGGTTTCAGTGAACAGACTAAGGTGTCGCTCAGTCAGTTATTCCTGAGGCTGCTGTTTGTTGTTTTGTTCCTTTTATTAAAACAATGTGAATTTGACAGCTGTTTACTTTGCACTGTACAAAACTTTAAATTGTGAAAAAGGAAAGGTGCAGAGGTGACTGAAGTTTATAAAAAATAATATAAGCTAAACCTGTCTAAAAAATGACAGGGTGGGCCGTGGACTCGTCATAATCGTAGAAGAAATAAATTTATAAGGTAAGCATAAATTTCCTTTTCTTCTACAAGATATTACGAGTCCACAAATTTCATCCTTACTTGTGGGATACAATACCAAAGCTACAGGACACGGATGAAAGGGAGGGACAAGACATGAACCTAAACGGAAGGCACTACTGCTTGAAGAACTTTTCTTCCAAAACCAGCCTCAGAAGAAGCAAAAGTATCAAATTTGGAAAATTTGGAAAAAGTGTGAAATCGCAGCCTTGCAAATTTGTTCAACAAAAGCATAGTTTTTAAATGCCCATGAGGAAGCCACAGCCCTAGTAGAATGAGCCGTAATTATTTCAGGAGGCTGCTGTCCAGCAGTCTCATACGCCAGACGGATGATACTCTTCAGCCAAAAAGAAAGAGAGGTAGCCGTAGCTTTCTGACCCCTACGCTTTCCAGAAAAGACAATGAATAATGAAGATGAAGATGATTGACGGAAATCCTTAGTCGGATGCAAGTAAAACTTCAGGGCACGGACCACGTCCAGGTTAAGCAACATATGCTCCTTCTTAGAAGAAGGGTTAGGACATAATGAAGGAACAACAATTTCCTGATTAATATTCTTATTAGAAACAACCTTAGAAAGGAAACCAGGTTTGGTACGTAAAACTACCTTATCAGAATGGAAGATAAGGCGAATCACATTGTAACGCTGAAAGCTCAGAAACTCTACGAGCAGAAGAAATAGCAACCAAAAACAAAACTTTCCAGGATAACAACTTAATATCTATGGAATGCATGGGTTCAAACAGAACCCCTTCAAGAACATTAAGAACTAAATTCAAACTCCAGGGTGGAGCAATTGGTCTAAACACAGGCTTGATTCTAGTCAGAGCCTGACAAAAAGACTGAACGTCTGGAACCTCTGCCAAACGTTTGTGTAGCAATATTGACAAAGCAGAAATGTGTCCCTTTAAGGAACTCGCTGATAACCCTTTCTCCAGTCCTTCTTGGTGAAAAGACAGAATCCTGAGAATCCTAACTTTACTCCATGAGTAGCCCTTGGATTCACACCAAAAAAGATATTTACGCCATATCTTATGATAGATCTTTCTAGTGACAGGCTTACGTGCCTGAATCAAAGTATCGATGACCGAATCAGAGAACCCCCGCTTAGATAAAATCAAGCATTCAATCTCCAAGCAGTCAGCTGCAGAGAAATTAGATTTGGATGTTGGAAAGGACCTTGAATGAGGAGGTTCTGTCTCAATGGAAGTTTCCACGGAGTCAGAGAGGACATGTCCACTAGGTCTGCATACCAAGTCCGCGATTAGAATTACTGAAGCTCTCTCCTGTTAGATCCGAGCAATCACCCGGGGAAGGAGAGGAAACGGTGGAAACACATAAGCTAGGTTGAACTGCCAAGGCATCTATCAGTTCAGCCTGAGGATCCCTCGACCTGGATCTGTATCTTGGGAGCTTGGCATTCTGTCGAGACGCCATCAGATCCAATTCCGGTCTGCCCCATTGGAGAATCAGGGAGGCAAAGACCTCCGGATGGAGTTCCCACTCCCCCGGATGAAATTCCTGTCGGCTTAAAAAGTCCGCTTCCCAGTTGTCCACTCCTGGGATGTAGATTGCTGACAGATAACAAGAGTGAGCCTCCGCCCATCAAATTATCTTGAATACTTCTGTCATCGCTAAGGAACTTCTCGTTCCTCCCTGATTGATGTAAGCCACAGTCGTTATGTTGTCTGACTGAAAACGGATACATTTTGCCGAAGCCAATTGAGGCCAAGCCTGAAGAGCATTGAATATTGCTCTCAATTCCAGAATGTTGATTGGAAGTAGAGACTCCACCTGAGTCCACACACCCTGAGCCTTCAGGGAATTCCAGACCGCCCAAAGCCTAGTAGACTGGCATCCATTGTCACTATCACTCACGAAGGTTTGAGGAAGCACGTTCCTTGGGACAAATGATCCGGCGACAACCACCAAAGAAGAGAGTCTGTGGTCTCCTGGTCCAGATTTATCTGAGGAGATAAATTTGCATAATCCCCATTCCACTGTCCGAGCATGCACAGTTGCAGTGGTCTGAGATGAAAACGAGCAAATGGAATGATGTCCATTGCCGCCACCATCAATCCAATTACCTCCATGCACTGAGCCACTGATGGTCGAGGATTAGACTGAAGGGCTCGGCATGTATTTAGAATCTTTGACTTTCTGACCTCCGTCAGAAAAATCTTCATGGATATGGAATCTATCAGAGTTCCCAAGAAGGGAACCTTTGTCTGTGGAATTAGTGAACTCCTTTTTAGATTCACTTTCCATCCGTGAGTTCTCAGAAAGGACAGCACCGTGTCTGTATGAGATCTTGTCAGATGATAAGTCGACGCTCGGATTAGAATATCGTCCAGATAAGGTGCTACTGCAATGCCCCGCGGCCTGAGAACTGCCAGAAGGGACCCTAGGACCTTGTGAAGATCCTGGGTGCTGTGGCCAACCCGAAGGAAAGAGCCACAAACTGAAAATGTTTGTCCAGGAAGGCAAACCTTATGAACTGATGATGATCCTTGTGGATAGGAATATAAAGGTATGCATCCTTCAAGTCCACGGTAGTCATATATTGACCCTCCTGGATCAATGGCAGAATTGTTCGAATAGTCTCCATTTTGAAGGAAGGGACTCTGAGAAACTTGTTTAGACTCTTTAGATCTAAAATGGGTCGAAACGTCCCCTCTTTTTTGAGAACCACAAAAAGATTTGAGTAAAACCCCTGTCCCTGCTCCAGTCTTGGAATGGGACAAATTACTCCCATAGTAGAGAGGTCTTTTACACAACGTAAGAACGCCTCTCTTTTTGTCTGGTCTGCAGGCAATCGTGAAAGAAGAAACCTCCCCCTTGGGAGAGAACTTTCTAATTCCAGCTGATACCCTTGGGACACAATTTCCAGTGTCCAAGGATCCTGAAGATCTCTTACCCAAGCCTGGGCAAAGAGAGAAAGTCTGCCCCCTACTAGATCCGGTCCCGGATCGGGGGCCGCCTCTTCATGCTGTCTTGGTAGCAGCAGCGGGCTTCTTGGGTTGTTTACCCTTGTTCCAAGCCTGGTTGGGTCTCCAGACGGACTTGGCCTTAACAAAATTCCCTTCTTGTTTCTTGGAAGAAGAGGAAGAAGAGGGTACTCCTTTAAAGTTCCCAAAGGAACGAAAATTATTCTGTTTACCCCTCAATTTAGCAGTCTTATCCTGAGGTAGGAGATGACCCTTACCTCCAGTAATGTCAATAATGATTTCCTTCAAGTCAGGCCCGAATAGGGTCTTACCCTTGAAAGGAATAGCCAAAAGCTTTGACTTAGATGACACATCAGCAGACCAAGATTTTAACCATGACGCTCTACGTGCTAAAATGGCAAATCCAGCATTCTTAGCCACCAACTTAGCAATTTGAAAGGCGGCATCTGTGATAAAAGAATTAGCCAGCTTGAGGGCCTTAATTCTATCTAAAATATCCTCTAAAGGAGTCTCAGTCTTAAGAGACTCTTCTAAGGCATCAAACCAGAAAGCTGCCACAGTGGTAACTGGTACAATGCAGGCTATCGGTTGTAAAAGGAAACCCTGATGAATAAATAACTTCTTTAGAAGACCCTCCAATTTCTTATCCATAGGGTCTTTGAAAGCACAGCTGTCCTCAATAGGAATAGTTGTACGCTTAGCTAGGGTAGATATAGCTCCCTCCACTTTAGGGACTGTCTGCCAAGAATCCATGACAGTGTCAGATATGGGATACATTTTCTTAAAATTAGGAGAAGAAGAGAACGGTATACCCGGTCTGTCCCATTCCCTTTTAATAATCACCGACATTCTCTTAGGAACCGGAAAAACATCTGTGTAAACAGGTACCTCTAAGTATTTGTCCATTTTACACAATTTCTATGGTGGTACTACAATAGAATCACAGTCATCCAGTCGCTAAAACCTCCCGAAGTAACAGGCGGAGGTGTTCCAGCTTAAATCTAAAGGACATGACGTCCGAGTCTGTCTGAGGTAACACACTTCCCGATTCCGAAAGTTCTCCCTCAGACAAAAGTTCCCTGACCCCCAATTCAGATCCCTGTGAGGGTACATCGGAAATAGCCAACAAGGTGTCAGAGGACTCAGTATTTACATTGATACCTGTCCTACTGCGTTTGCCCTGTAACACTGGTAACTTAGATAATACCTCTGTAAGGGTAGTTGACATAACTGCAGCCATATCCTGCAGAGTAAATGAATTAGACGCGGTTGAGGAACCTGGTGTCGCTTGGGTGGGCGTTAAAGGTTGTGACACTTGGGGAGAATTTGGCGGCATATCCTGATTCTCTTCAGACTGAGAATAATCCTTAGGCACACTTTCTTTAGATAAAATATGCTTTTTACATTGTAAGGCTCTTTCAGTACAAGAGGTACACAAAATAAGAGGGGGTTCCACAATGGCATCCAAACACATAGAACAAGGAGTTTCCTCAAGTTCAGACATGTTAAGCAGACTAGCAATAGCAACAATAGACGTTTTTAACCTTATTTAGGGACTCAAAAAATTTTCAAAAAAAAAAAAAATGTACTGCACCTTTAAATAATAAAAACGCAACTATTTTTCTGTATCTCACAAAAAACGATTTTTTTAGCAATAAAAACTAAAATAAGTAGCTCAAATTAGCTAATTAATATTGCACAATTTTGTAGAAAATGCTAAGTCATATCTTATATCATCTTTATTCGATATAACCAAGTTTGAAAACAATATCAGCCCCTGCACCTCGCCACAGCTCTGCTGTGGCGCCTACCTGCCCCCAGGGTACTCAATTCTGTGCCAATAACGATCCGGTGATTGAAAAAGTAACTTGGGCCCCACCGGAGCTCGGGCTTTGCTGCCTTATAGGGAAGACAAAACTACGCGTCTGAGAGTGTGAAATAGGCCCCGCCCACCATGGGTGTCGCATTAACTGTTCCCATAACCGCATGGGAAGAAGATTTAGTGAAGCCATGTGGTCCCCTAACGTATAGCCAAAGTGACTACCTAAACAGCCATCTTTCTAGGCCAAGTATTAAAAAACTAAATTTATGCTTATCTAATAAATTTCTTTCTTTTGTAATGTACCGAGTCCACGGTTTCATCCTTACTTGTGGGATATTATCCTTCCTAACAGGAAGTGGCAAAGACAGCACCCACAGCAGAGCTGTCTATATAGCTCCCCCCTTAACTCCACCCCCCAGTCATTCGACCGAAGGCTTAGGAAGAAAAAGGAGAAACTATAAGGTGCAGAGGTGACTGAAGTTTTCAATAAACAATACTATCTGTCTTGAATAGACAGGGCGGGCCGTGGACTCGGTACATCTCAAAAGAAAGAAATTTATCAGGTAAGCATAAATTCTGTTTTCTTTTGCAAGATGTACCGAGTCCACGGTTTCATCCTTACTTATGGGATACCAATACCAAAGCTTTAGGACACGGATGAAGGGAGGGACAAGACAGGAACCTAAACGGAAGGTGTTACGGTTGCCTCAGGCTGGCTGGAAGTTGGACCGTAGAAAAGGATGCTCCTAGCACTCACCAAAGGATCATCAGAACCGTAGACACTATAACTGCTGCGTAGCCACCATAAGTAATGCAGACTCTACGAACCACCGCTGCTGGGCTGGTATCTCGCCATCTGCTCTGCGCCCTGGACCTACGACCAGGCTCCAGTAGGTGAACCTCTTCCTTCTGTACAGCGAAGCAGGATCAGGAACAAGAGCTCTTACAAGAGCTCAGTAGCTAAGGGAGTATATAGAGCATAGCAATCCCTGTAGTGATTATAGCTGTCCCCTACAAACATGAGTCAAGGCTGCAAGTTAGAGGGTCAGAATAGGTCTGATGTGCTGGAACACACAGCCTGCTTTTTATTGAGGTTACATGCAAAAAAAAGGACACTCTCAGGGGGAGGCATAAAATCCCCAATCACACATTTGATACATTTAGATAGAGAGACAACGCCCTTTAACAGGCCATAGTAGAATTACATTTCTTCAGCAGATAACAAGAAAACAATGCAGTCCATCTTATCACTAGCAGTCTGATTAGACAATGGGAATGCTTATCACTAAACTTAATTAGAGCTGATCCCTGCAAACTTGTATTTAGAATAGCTTCTTGAAGCTGAACAAAATTAACTCTTAATGGCACACAATGAAAACTAATGCTTTTGTAACAGTGCTCCCTTTCTGTGGAACACTCTGCCTGTGTGGTACTTGGTTCAGTAAGTCCTATTTACTGAACCAAGTGGGAGAAAGCCAGGGACAAGTTATTTTACAGGTCTGGGGACATAGTCTTAAAGGGGCATTGTTCACCAAAGTCACAATATGTCCCCAGACGGTTCTTAAAGGGCCATACACACCCAATAAAAGTTAATAGGTGAGGGGCGGAGTTAACTGCCGTGCTAGAAGGAAGCATTTTTGTGAAACTCCGTGCTCAAAACTTTATTAAAAGCAGCTAAAAGTAGTTAAAATAGCTTCCTGGCTGAAATACTAAGTTCCAAAGGAGAGTTTTGCCCTGTAGGACATTGACATCGCTCTTTTGCAATATATAGGAGCTCCCTTTCTACTTATATTGTCATCGCTCCTGTTCACTATCAAGAGGGTGTCGTGTCTTCTTGCACCCTGCACATCGTTACGCAGATCCAGCCTACCTGCTATAGGAGAGACCAGTTACCCAAGCTGCAACATAGAGCTATCTAAGCTCCGGAGGTTCGGGGACCCACACCGGAGCTGTAGACCAAGCCACACTGTGCAGCGCTGCTGCATCAGCTGTCAGAGCGGCTGATTTTGGGCTCAGGGAGCTAACTGAGACTGCTCGGACGCAGTCTCCAGAGGAGACAGTACTGGGCCTGTTTGAGGTTGGAGGTGTTTCTTTCAGGAGAGGGAGCGAGGTAAGAGTGTGACTGGACAGTGCTCACGGAGGACCGCAGAGAGCTGTTGAGGGGGATATACTGATATACAGGTTGCCTGCTGTTTGGCGCGAATTGCGGCCATCTTGGACTGATGCCAGAGCAGCAAGGCGGCCTGTGAGCTAGGAGTGCCGTGTTTTGGAAGTACCGCAGCAGCAGTGGTTCTTGAGAGGACTTCTAGCTGCTAGTGAATTGTTTTGTCCATATAGGACAGTGTTAGAAGTGGATCCGCAAGTGCGCAGTTTAATTCACATACACACACGTCCTGCAGCAGAGGCCTAACTCTAATACCTCTAGAACACCCATAAGTACAGAGGTCTAACTGCATGTGCATTATAATTGAGGAAACAGCGACTCCCAGGAGAGGTTAGGTAAACCCGTGAGCACCATAATATATATATATATTCTCTAACAGTCGCTCCCCATTACAAAGAAGCAATTAATCCTCAGTTTGTCATCACATCACTCCCATGTGGCCTATTATGTTATAGTGGGTTGTAGCAAGAGTCCTGCAGGAGGGCCTCCTGAGAACAAATAAATAAATATTAAAACCCTGCCAACACAAAATACTACTCATTCTATTGCACTACTGAAGCCTATTAAAGCAATAACCACAACTGCAGTTTCTAGATTGAACTTCAAAGTTTTTTGGGGACTGTATATGGCTGGACCACAGATTTAGCATCTCACCATAGTAGACTGTGAATGTATTAAAAATTACAACATAAGAGGAGGTTATCTGTGTACCACTTCATAAGCTGGGCCTGCTCTTATATATAATATCCCTGCAGCCTACTTCACCTTCCTACTCATCTGCAGATCCCAAGCACTTGGTAATAACGGCGGTGGCACTTTCCCATACAGCAGACCTCTCCCCCAGGCTTGGGACTGCAAAGTTAAATCCACTTGCCTCTCTCAGACTGGTTTACTTATATTCATTGTTGAACTCAATACCAAGGGATTTTGTCATACAAATGTGATTATATGTGCTGCTGCGTCAGCTTCTGTTTCTCTGCAGCCCAGGCTCAGAGTGGAGTGTTATAATTTATTTTATCTCTCATCTCAGGTTTACTTCTCACATACATTTAACTAGTTGGCGATACTCACTCAACCCAGCCCTCCTATCTGGGAGTCTCCCAGACTAGGGTCTAGATCCCTCTGACTAGGCCACACATTCCCACTTTGATTTATATACCTAAGTTGTAAAGCCCAGTCCCCTAATCCACATACTTGCTTATCCCCCCCCCCCCCCCGAATATCATTCTTGCTGAATTAGCTGTAAGGGAGATTATAGTGGCATACCACATATGTGATTTCTCCACACCATTCTACCCTCACCCAACCAACCTGGTCTCCTTTAAGCCCTTATTCAAACACCAGAGAATCCGATTTAGAGAGGAGTGCCATATTTTGCTGTTAAAAGCTTTTACTCCCCTTACAATTTACAATTTATATACTGTGCTTCATACATTAAACAGCTTGGTCCCCCTTTTACAACTCATATTGTGCTTATTGTTGATGCTATGATTTGGGTGACATTATTGTAGGGACTCCCCTTTGGACTCCTCCTTTCCGGCCCACTCACGTAGTGGGCTGGTCACTTCCACCTCCCTTCTCCCCTTCCTTTGAGTCGTATCCTTTATTTCCTGAGTCCAGAGGGGGGCACTCTGAGGTTTGCTGGGTGACTCTTCCCCCGTGCTTATATTCTATTGACGACCTGACACTTGGTCACTGTCGCTACTGGACGTGGGGTGGACCCACTCAGCAGGCTCGGTTTATACCGCTCCTATCCTATTCTATACGTTATCCAACCCTTGTGCATATTCATAGCAATCTGGGCTGATACTGTATTGTTACTATTTGATTGACCTCTCATTTAACTACGAATCTGATTCCCTTTGAGCCGTTGGCTCAGTGATAAGCCTTCATGCCCTAAGTGTTGATACCACCGGTGGGTTATGCCTAGCCCCGCTCTCGCTCTCTATCACAGTATTGTATTGATGTAATTAACCTAATATGTTGTAGAATTTACATATCAGATCTTCTGCCTTAACAGTCATTTTTAGGTACAGGAGTGGTCAAGGTGGTCTATTTATCAAGTCAATCTCTGCATTCCAAAGATATCAATCATGCCTCATGCTTCGAGTAGAAATCCTAGAACGCCGGCTGCAATAAAGAAAACTGTGCTCGACCATTTCTCTCCACCCCTTAAGGATCCCCACTCTATGCGGAAAGAAGCAAGTGACCCTGAGTCCCAAGATGAGGACTCCCAATCAAGTTCTCACTCAGGAGCTCATTTAAACCATTACATTACCGAGAGCACATTACAGAAGATGCTTGCAGCTCAAACTAAATCCATTACAGCAGAGATCCAGCGGAATTCAGCAGAACTACGGAAAGACATAGGTGAGATGGGAGACAGGATAGATACTCTGGAGAGACAGCATGACGACCTTGCTACAGATAATTCTAACATCCTAGCATATGCCGAAAACCTAGCGGAACAGATATCCCAGCTTAAGTTAAAACTGGCTGATGTGGAAGATAGGGCCAGAAGAAATAATATAAGGTTTAGAGGCATATCTGAGTCAGTGATGCCTGGGGATCTACAGGATTTCCTCACTTCACTCTTCATTGCTCTACTTGTCCCCCTGGAGGGCGACAGTCACAATATGGAGCGAGCACACAGGGCCCTTAGGCCGAGGACAATGTCATCTGACAAGCCGCGAGATGTGGTGGTTTGTTTCCATAATTTCAAATTCAAAGATCGTCTGATGCAGGCGTCTTACAATAAACCCGACCTCCCTGATAACTTTAAGGACATTCAGCTTCTTCCGGATCTCTCATCACACACGCTGCAACAGCGCAGGCTATATGCCCCAATCACCACTCAACTCAGGAAAGCAAACATTAAATATAGATGGGGATTCCCCACTAAATTAATTGTGTCAAAGGACAATCAGACCCACATCATTTCATCTCCTTCGATTGGCAGCACCCTCCTGACTACTTGGGGATTGCAACCGGCAGTGGACCCTCAGAAAGTAATCCAATCTAAGCTACGGGTCTCAGCACCAATATGGTCGGTCAAAGAGCAGAGGCCCAAGCGCCAAAAACCCAATCCACCTGACCACATCCCGAGGCCTCAAGCTTCACCTACTTGATAAATTACTGTTATATTTGCTAGTGTGTTGTTTGGTTTTTGCTAACTTTTCTTATTTGTTTACAAATGTTTTTTCTTTAGGCAGATGTTCTGTTTAGCTTATAAGAGCAGTGCAGGCTGGCTGGCCTCTGGCCGGACGGTTGTAAAAGAAATAACTAAAACCCACATGGCAGATTGCCATGGCTGATGAGGCGACCCGGCCGGACGGCTAGCCACCTTGTATTTCTTTTGAGAGCGGGGCTATGTGTTTATTAGCCCCACCCTACTAGTTTGGTTCAGCTCCCCCCCAGAATTTGGAACCCACACTTGGTTCCCACTTAGGTGGACTACTTCCACCAGTCCCCCCCCTGCCCTTGACCCCCCTTCCCACATCTTCCACCTTCCCCACTGCCCTTTTCCCTATCCCTAATCCTCAATTGATTGTCGCTTGTCCATGGCGCCCCTTAGATTTCTGACCCTAAATGCGAGAGGTCTTAACACCTTTGGCAAACGAAGTCTTCTATCTAGAACACTAAAATTCCACAAGGCCGATGTGGCCTTCATACAGGAAACACACCTCCTAAGAGATTCTTCCCCCGGCCCGTCACTCAGGGAATACTCTATTGTAAAAACTGCCTCTTACTCTAAGAAGACTAGAGGCGTTGCGATACTGATTAACAAAAGAGTGGCCTTCGAACCTCTCCACGAGTTTATAGATCCACAGGCCAGGTACCTCATCCTGATATGTAAACTGGACCATATCACATATACCTTAGTATCTGTATACTTACCCAACACCCTCCAACCCAGATATTTAAAGAAAATCTTAAGTAAAGTAGAACAGGTTAGACAGGGTAGAGTAATCCTAGCCGGAGATCTGAACATGGTGTGGGATGGTGGCCTTGATAGACAGACGAAGCCTTCTAAATAGAGCCCCTCTGGCCCAGAAACCACATGCCAGAGATTTCGGGAACTTATGTCCCAGTTTAACTTTTTCGATGTTTGGAGGTCTCTTCACCCTCTAGACAGAGACTTCACACACTACTCCATACCCCACTCCACACACTCTAGACTGGACTATGTGTTTTGCCACCCAGACTCTCTAGACCTTGTACTCTCCACAAAGATCTGTGCGTGTCCATGGTCAGACCACGACATGGTTCTCATGGATCTGGAGTCACAAGACACCACCAGACCCAGATCTAACTGGAAGCTCCCCCACACCCTCCTGTCCGACATCCCATTTAGAGAGGATCTTAGGAAAGAAATAAATTTCACATTACAAACTAACGATACCCCTGGGATACGAGAAGACATTCTGTGGGGGGCCTTTAAGGCCACCACTAGAGGTTTCTTTATCCGAAAACAAGCCCATTTGAGGAAGCAGGCAGGCCTATCACTATCCCAAGCCCATCGTAAACTGAGGGAACTTGAGTCACAAAGACGTTCTGAAGTTAGCAGCAACCTCGAAGAGGAGATTAGGGATTTGAGGAGACACATATGCAAACTAGAATATACTAAGACCCAAAATAACTTACTTAAGCTGAAACAGTTATTCTACTCTAAAGGTAACAAAGCAGACACACTCTTAGCTAGCAAATTAAGACACCGTACCAGCATCTCTAGTATTCACGAGATTAAACAGGGTGCTCAATCCTTTAAACTCCCATCACATATTGGCCAGCAGTTTAACGAGTACTATTCAGCTCTGTATAATATCCAAAAAGACGCCTCATTCCAGCCAATCCCGTCGGAGGCTATAGGACCTTTTCTACGCTCCTTAAAACTACCCGCCCTAGAGGAGGCCATTACTGACAGCTTAGATACCCCCATTACGCCTCATGAAGTTAAATTAGTTATCAAAAATTTAAAGTCTCTCAAGGCCCCAGGGCCTGATGGCTTCACAGCTATCTTTTATAAGACATTCTTGCGGGAACTTGCCCCTATCCTGACCAGATTTTATAACCTGGCTATGTCTGAGGGTAAATTTCGGGGCGAGTTCCTAGAGGCTACTATCATCACGATTCTTAAACCCAACAAGGACCCAACCCTCTGCGCTAGCTATAGGCCCATATCTCTAATTAACACCGACGTCAAAATATATGCTAAAATCCTGGCCAACAGGATTGCAAAACTTCTCCCCACTCTTATTAACCCTGATCAGGTTGGCTTCATACCTGGAAGGGAAGGTCCCGACAATACGAGAAGACTCCTCAATATTCTGTTAGAAGCCAAAAGACTTAACAAACCGATAGCAGTGCTTTCTCTTAACGCTGAGAAAGCGTTCGATCAGGTTCGGTGGGATTTCCTGTGGGAAGCACTTGCGGCCTTTCGCTTCCCGGCTTCTATCATCCAAGCGGTGCGGGCTTTGTATTCGGCCCCCACGGCCTCAGTCAGAGGTCTGGGATTTCATTCCTCTCCCTTTTCAATCTCAAATGGCACCCGGCAAGGGTGCCCCCTTTCACCCATTCTATTTGCGCTGGCCATAGAACCCTTAGCAGCTGCTATCAGAGCAGATAGAGGTTTGTCTGGAATCACCCTGCATGGAACGGTTCACAAAGTGGCTCTGTTTGCTGATGACACTACCATATTCTCTGCAAATCCCCTAAGTGAGTTCCCTAGGCTCCTATCCTTATTAGATACTTTTAGCGGCCTATCTTTCTATAGACTAAACCAATCCAAATCGGAGCTCTACACGCAAGGTTTTTCAGAACTAGATACTAACTCCTTACGAGTCAAATATAATTTTGTTATCAACAATGAATATATCTCACATTTGGGAGTTAAGTTATCTAACTCCATACCCAACCTAATTCTGAATAACTATAAGCCCCTCCTAACTGAACTGCATACTCTGACCAAGCAGCGGAACTATCGATGTATCTCCTGGCTAGGCCGGGTCGCAGCCCTTAAAATGAGCTACCTCCCAAAATTGACATATGTCATGAGATGCCTCCCTATCAGGGTACCTAGATCCCTCCTCACCCAGTTTCAGGGCGCCTGCACCAAATATATTTGGCAGAACAAACCTCCACGAGTAGCTCACAAATTCCTGCAGTACCCCAAAATGCATGGGGGGTGGCCTCCCCATCTATATCCAGGTATTATGAGGCAGCTATGCTAACACACATTACCCAATGGGGAGTAAAGGACTCCGATAGTAGATGGAGGTCGATTGAACAGGCCTCCCTACCCTTTAACCTCACCCTGAGGGACCTGATATGGACCCCTCCACATTGTCGGAGATCCTTGGGGATAGAGAATCAGATAATCCAAGAATGCCTAACTACCTGGGAGCAACTAAGACACTGCCCCCGGGTGGCTCCCCACCCTTCCCCCATCACTACATTAACTGGCCTTCTCTCTGGCCTTCAGGATTCTCACCCCTTGACGTGGCTGAGACTGGGCATCTCGAAAGTGGCAGATCTATGGCCCTCTTCTCCCGGGGATTCGTTCATACCTTTGGCCCAAATAGGTGACTCATCACCCCCTCCGCCTTACATGCGATTTGAATATGTTAGGGTTCTCAGCTTTCTGACCAGCTGGGGATTTAAACCATCTCTAGCCAGGCCTTTAACCATCTGGGAAGCCAAGTGGCAACAGGGACTGAGGCTGGGCAAACCATTATCTTTCCATTACTCTATCATGGAGGGTGCAGTCCCTATAGATAAGGCACTGCACATCTCTAAATGGGAGCAGAAACTTGAGTTCACTGTCCCTACCAAAGAATGGCACCGTACACTACTCCTCACAAATAAAACCCTTCATTGTGTCACTATGCGCGAGACCTTCATTAAATTGCTTACACAATGGTATCTTGTGCCTACTAGATTAGCAACAATTTTCCCTAAAACATCCCCAATCTGTTTGAGAGGCTGCGGCGTTGTAGGAGACATGACCCACATTTGGTGGTCTTGCCCTAAGTTGAGGCCCATCTGGGACAGGTGCTTCTCGACCTTGTTGCATATGGGTATTTCTCTCCCCCGCACCCCAGAAGTTGCCATACTCCACGTGGGTACTTGCAAACTCCCCAGACACTATGCTTCATTGAGCATCTATCTCCTCTCAGCTGTTAAACTCAACATAGCCAAAGCTTGGAAAAGAATTAACCCCCCATCATGGTCTGACATTTCCCAAACCATGGCCTATATCTACACCATGGAAAAGCCTATCTATTACTCCAAAGATAGAGTTGACTTCTTTGAACTAATTTGGGCAGAATGGAAGAATAGGATTGACACGACATGGCTCCCTAGCTTTGAGACTTAAGTCAGAGTATCTTTATTCAGTAGAATCGGTACGCCATCCCACACCTACTCAGATTTAACTAACGTCCATTGTAGGTTCATATCCGTTTCCTCAGGACCCGCTTCCCCTCCCCCCCCCCTCTCTCTCCCCTTGGATGATCCCCCCCCCCTTTTCTACCCCCTATCACTCATCATAGACTCAAGTGAACAATCTTATTACTCCCTTATATCAGATACGGTGGTGTTTATGTTATTAAGATTTCTTGTCGCATGTTGTGTGATTACCTATGTATCCATTACTTTTGTTTTATCGCTGGAATAGTACGCTTTGGTCGTACTAATGCTGTACCTGTTTATTTTATCTGAAAAACTAATAAAACATATCTTTAAATAAAAGTTAATAGGTTTTCAGGGGCACAATCTTCCAGGGGCCATAGTCATGAGGAAGGAGGCTGGCAAATAGGCTTCTCCACGATCCATGGAAGCAGGGCAATTTTTCATTTAAAGGGCCAGTTAGAAATAGCAGTTTGTAACATAAGGCACCACTGCTTGCAGAACCTTTCTCCCAAAAATAGCCTCCGAAGAAGCAAAAGTATAAAATTTGTAAAATTTGTAAAAGGTATGAAGCAAAGACCAAGTCGCAGCCTTACAAATTTGTTCAACAGAAGCATCATTTTTAAAAGCCCATGTGGAAGCCACCGCTCTAGTAGAGTGAGCTGTAATTCTTTCAGGAGGCTGCTGTCCAGCAGTCTCATAAGCCAAACGGATGATGCTTTTCAGCCAAAAGGAAAGAGAGGTAGCCATAGCCTTTTGGCCTCTACGCTTTCCAGAATAGACAACAAACAAAGAAGATGTTTGACGAAAATCTTTGGTTGCCTGCAAATAAAACTTCAAAGCACGAACCACGTTCAAGTTGTACAACAGACGTTCCTTCTTAGAAGAAGGATTAGGACACAGAGAAGGAACAACAATTTCCTGATTGATATTCCTGTTAGTAACAACCTTAGGGAGGAACCCAGGTTTGGTACGCAAAACCACCTTATCAGCATGGAAAACAAGATAAGGCGAGTCACATTGTAATGCAGATAGTTCAGAAACTCTTCGAGCTGAAGAGATAGCAACTTTCCAAGATAGAAGCTTAATATCTATGGAATGCATGGGTTCAAACGGAACCCCCTGAAGAACTTTAAGAACTAAATTTAGACTCCATGGCGGAGCAACAGGTTTAAACACAGGCTTGATTCTAACTAAAGCCTGACAGAAAGCCCGAACGTCTGGGACATCTGCTAGACGCTTGTGCAATAGAATAGACAAAACAGATATCTGTCCTTTTAAGGAACTAGCTGACAATTCCTTCTCCAATCCCTCTTGGAGAAAGGACAAAATCCTAGGAATCCTGATCTTACTCCATGAGTAACCTTTGGATTCGCACCAAAAAAGATATTTACGCCATATCTTATGATAGATTTTCCTGGTGACAGGCTTGCGAGCCTGAATCAAGGTATCTATGACCGTATTAAGAGAAACCCCGCTTTGATAAAATCAAGCGTTCAATCTCCAAGCAGTCAGTTGCAGAGAAATTAGATTTGGATGCTTGAACGGACCTTGAATCAAAAGGTCCTGTCTCAGTGGCAGAGTCCATGGTGGCAGAGATGACATGTCCACCAGGTCTGCATACCAAGTCCTGCGTGGCCACGCAGGTGCTATCAAAATCCCCAAAGCTCTCTCCTGTTTGATTCTGGCAATCAGACGCGGAAGAAGAGGGAATGGTGGAAACACATAAGCCAGGTTGAACGACCAGGGTACTGCTAGAGCATCTATCAGTACTGCCTGAGGATCCCTTGACCTGGACCCGTAACAAGGAAGTTTGGCGTTCTGACAAGACGCCATCAGATCCAATTCTGGTGTGCCCCATAGCTGAACCAGTTGAGCAAACACCTCCGGATGGAGTTCCCACTCCCCCGGATGAAAAGTCTGACGACTTAGAAAATCCGCCTCCCTGTTCTCTACCCCTGGTATATAGATTGCTGATAGATGGCAAGAGTGAGTCTCTGGCCATTGGATTATTCTGGAAACTTCTATCATCGCTAAGGAACTCCTTGTTCCCCCCTGATGATTGATATAAGCCACAGTCGTGAGGTTGTCCGATTGAAATCTGATGAATCTGGCCGAAGCCAGCTGAGGCCACGCCTGAAGAGCATTGAATATCGCTCTTAATTCTAGAATATTTATCCGTAGGAGGGCCTCCTCCTGAGTCCACAAACCCTGTGCTTTCAGGGAATTCCAGACTGCACCCCAGCCCAGTAGGCTCGCGTCGGTCGTCACTATAACCCACGCTGGCCTGCGGAAACACATTCCCTGGGACAGGTGATCCTGTGACAACCACCAAAGAAGAGAATCTCTGGTCTCCTGATCCAGATTTATCTGAGGAGATAAATCTGCATAATCCCCATTCCACTGTCTGAGCATGCATAGTTGCAGTGGTCTGAGATGTAAGCGAGCAAACGGAACTATGTCCATTGCCGCCACCATTAGTCCGATTACCTCCATACACTGAGCAACTGACGGCCGAGGAATGGAATGAAGAGCTCGGCAGGTGTCTAAAATCTTTGATTTCCTGACCTCCGTCAGAAATATTTTCATGTCCACCGAGTCTATCAGAGTCCCTAGGAATGAAACTCTTGTGAGAGGGGAAAGAGAACTCTTTTTTACGTTCACCTTCCACCCATGAGATCTTAGAAAGGCCAACACGATGTCCATGTGAGACCTGGCTAGTTGGAAAGTCGACGCTTGAATTAGGATGTCGTCTAGATAAGGAGCCACTGCTATGCCCCGCGGTCTTAGGAGCGCCAGAAGGGTCCCTAGCACCTTTGTGAAAATTCTGGGAGCTGTGGCCAACCCAAAGGGAAGAGCCACAAACTGGTAATGCTTGTCCAGAAAGGCAAACCTGAGGAACTGGTGATGATCTTTGTGGATAGGAATGTGTAGATATGCATCCTTTAAGTCCACGGTGGTCATATATTGACCCTCCTGGATCATTGGTAAAATAGTCCGAATGGTCTCCATCTTGAAGGATGGGACTCTTGAGGAATTGGTTTAGGATCTTGAGATCTAGGATTGGTCTGAAGGTTCCCTTTTTTTTATTTTTTAGGTCATTAGCATCAATTCATCATCAAAAAGCATTGCACTGTACATAAGAAAATAGTACAAACCCAGGGTAAAATAAACTCTCAAAATCTCTGAATTATACAAGATAGTTATAAACAAGATTCAGTCTAATGTATCAGTCAAGTTGAGACCTCTATTTTATCATTTTAAAATTGAAATGAGATTAGCTTTTGTGGGACTAAATAGCCGGTCACTTTTGGACCAATTGATTTTGGTAGTACTGGTAATCCTAGGTAGCCCCAGTTTCTGACCCTCTAGGGTCTGTTAATATACAATAGGGAAAATCCCAACAGTAGGGAAAATCCAAACAGCGGGTAAATACCACTTAAAGCCCAAGGCCAATAATATGGGTAAGGAATATCAAATAGAAATAAAAGGAACACTTAAGTTCCAAACTGGTTGCAGCTCACAAAGGGGCTCAAGGTAGCATATGGGGGGGTTAATACTGGAAGAAGATATATGATATTTATAGTTACTTCAGATCAGCAAAATCCATCAGTTAGACAGTTCTATTCTTAGCTAAGACAGTAGTATAGGGTATCAGCAGTGCAGTTAGAGTTATAGCTAAGTTGAAATAACTGGGTAAATGTATTAGTAAGATCGAAAATCATCATGAGAGTAGTGGACATAGGGGCGTTTAGTAGTCCAACACAATCACTGTGTACTTGCAGAGTTTGTAAAGTCATCAATAATTTGTTGCGGTTTGCTGATCCTATAACCTGACAAAATATCAAAAGTGTGTTTTACAGAAAAACATCCTGTACTGAAGCAAAAAACAAAACAATGTGTGGTAATATATAAACTTAATTAAACACTTGTGTAGTTGCGGTAGCATCTAGGAATACATATTAATGTTATCCAACACAATAGCGGATCTGTCTCTTTGCTATTACCCATGGCAGTCTGTCAATGACAAAGTAAAAGGGGCCATTAAAGACCAACGTGTCATTCCCTCAGAGGAGAGAAAATGCTGTTTTACCTAGGGAGCTGTAGTACTTAGTAGCATAGTCTGGGATCCAATTTTCGTGTCCATTGTCAAACATGTCAGGGCGGAAAGGTTGCAAAGGTACCTCCGACATTTCCCAGTACTGGAAGCAACCTCCTGGATCAAAAGTACCATTTAACAGACCACTGCAAATCCTGTGGGGTCTAGCAGGCAACTGGCATAGAGCATACCCTGCTGACCTAGAGAAGTGTAAACCTGCTTGATTCTTGTGCAGGGAGTGATGTCCAGGCATTATGAACTTGCCCAGGAAGGGTGTCCCGCATTGTATGGAGCGGTTGTGCCTCCACCGGACCTCGATGAAGATGGTGATCTCTATGATGACTGCTCTCATACCCCTAAGTGCGGTGTTCCTGATCTCAATGCCGTCAATTGGCTCCTTCTGGCTCCGGATCTTATGGAATGTACCCGGCTGTCTAGTTCCCACGTGGTGCTCTCCCTGTGAAATCAAATGAGCAGCTTTTGGTCGCATAGGGCCGATCATGTCCTGCTGAACAGAGTTATTGTGGGGAAGAGTGGGTTCTGTAAAGTTACTGGGTGTTCCGGTCGTGGAAACTACCATAGTCTCCCCTATCTGCCCCTCTCGTAAAAGAAGGTGTTCTTTGCGGGTCGAAAATTCTACAATATCCCGTCTATCTTGCTGTATGATTGCTGGTTTCTCCATAATAGACCTGAAACTGGCTGATAGATCCGCAAAATTGGCTGACAATTGCAAGGCAAACTTCGACAGAGCTCCATGAATAGCTAGATAACCTTCTTCCTTATCTGACGCCATAGTTTTAGTAGGCCACAAAGTCCTGGGTGTTCACTAGCTAACAGAGCCAGCAAGGGTGAAAAGCTGAAATTAAGATGTAGTGTTGCGGTCTACTAATGATGTAGAAGCAGTCCTGCTTGTTCAAAGTTACTTTTGAGGCAAATGAAGAGAATAGATCTCAATTTGCTTTTATATTAAATAATTTTCTGCAGGAGATCTCTGAAGTACGTCGTCTCTGCTTGGCAGTTGTCTCCGCCCCCGGTTCCCTCTTTTTTGGGAACCACAAACAGATTGGAGTAGAACCCCTGCCCCTGTTCCGTTTTTGGAACTGGGCAGATCACTCCCATGGTAAATAGGTCTTCTACACAGCGTAAGAATGCCTCTCTTTTTGTCTGGTTTACAGACAATTGAGAAAGATGGAATCTCCCCCTTGGAGGAGAATCTTTGATATCTAGAAGATACCCATGGGTTACGATTTCTAAAGCCCAGGAGTCCTGAACGTCTCTTGCCCAAGCCTGAGCAAAGAGAGAAAGTCTGCCCCCTACTAGATCCGCTCCCGGATCGGGGGCTACCCCTTCATGCTGTCTTGGTGGCAGCAGCAGGCTTCTTGGCCTGTTTACCTTTGTTCCAAGCCTGGTTAGGTCTCCAGACTGACTTTGATTGAGCAAAGTTCCCCTCTTGCCTTGCAACAGGGGAAGATGAAGCGGGACCACCTTTGAAGTTTCGAAAGGAGCAAAAATTATTTTGTTTGGTCCTCATCTTATTTGACTTATCCTGAGGGAGGGCATGACCCTTCCCTCCAGTGATATCTGAAATGATCTCTTTCAGTTGAGGCCCGAATAGGGTCTTACCCTTGAAAGGGATGGTCAAAAGCTTAGATTTTGATGACACATCAGCCGACCAGGACTTAAGCCATAACGCTCTACACGCTAAAATGGCAAAACCTGAATTATTTGCCGCTAATTTAGCCAGATGAAAAGCGGTATCTGTAATGAAAGAATTAGCTAGCTTAAGAGCCCTAATTCTATCCAGAATATCATCTAATGGGGTCTCCACCTGAAGAGCCTCTTCCAGAGCCTCGAACCAAAAGGCAGCTGCAGTGGTTACAGGAGCAATGCACGCTATAGGCTGGAGAAGAAAACCCTGATGAACAAAAATTTTCTTTAGGAGACCCTCTAATTTTTTTATCCATAGGATCTTTGAAAGCACAACTGTCCTCAATAGGTATAGTTGTACGCTTAGCTAGAGTAGAAATAGCTCCCTCCACCTTAGGGACCGTCTGCCACGAGTACCGAATGGTGTCAGATATGGGAAACATCTTCTTAAAAATAGGAGGGGGAGGGAACGGAATACCTGTTCTATCCCACTCCTTAGTAACAATGTCCGAAATCCTCTTAGGGACCGGAAAAACATCAGTGTAGACAGGAACCTCTAAATATTTGTCTATTTTATACAATTTCTCTGGAACTACAATAGGGTCACAATCATCCAGAGTCACTAAAACCTCCCTGAGCAATAAACGGAGAAGTTCTAGCTTAAATTTAAAGGCTGTCATATCTGAATCTGTCTGAGGGAACATCTTTCCTGAATCAGAAATCTCTCCCTCAGACAGCAAATCCCTCACCCCTACCTCTGAACATTGTGAGGGTACATCGGATACGGATACTAAAGCATCAGAAGGCTCAGCATTTGTTCTTAACCCAGAGCTACTGCGCTTCCCTTGCAACCCAGACAGTTTAGATAAAACCTCTGTGAGGGTAGAATTCACAACTGTGGCCATATGTTGCAAGGTGAAAGAATTAGACGCACTAGAGGTACTTAGCGTCACTTGTGCAGGGCGTTACTGGTTGTGACTCTTGGGGAGAACTAGATGGCATAACCTGATTTCCTTCTGTCTGAGAATCATCCAGTGCCAAACTCTTATAAGTCAAAATATGCTGTTTGCAATTTATAGACATATCAGTACAAGTGGGACACATTCTAAGAGGGGGTTCCACAATGGCTTCAAAACATATTGAGCAAGGAGTTTCCTCAATGTCAGACATGTTGAACAGGCTAGTAATGAGACAAGCAAGCTTGGAAAACACTTTATTCAGTGAAAAAACAACAATTTTAAAAAAACGGTACTGTGCCTTTAAGAGAAAAAAAGGCATACACAATCTGCAAAACTGCTTAAAAATACCTCAAACTTTTCGAAATTTTTACAGCAGATGCAATAAGCTTTAGTAAGATTGCACCACAAGCAAATGAAACATTTAACCCCTAAATATGGAAACTGGATTGACAAAGTGCCAAAAACCGGAAAAAAACCCTGTCAGCACCTTGCCACAGCTCTGCTGTGGCGCCTACCTGCCCTTAGGGATTGGAAATGAAGGGATAAAGCTTTGTTTTGGCCTAAAAAGTTCACCAGGACCCTCCGGAGTTGTAGCTTGCTGCTTGTCAAGAGAAAACAACTGCGCAACTGAGGCGCAAAATTAGGCCCCGCCCATCTCACTTGATGTTTCTAAGGCCTCCAAAAAACACACCAAGCGTTTTTACCAGCCATGTGGGTTCTAAAACCCCAAAAAGCCAAGTGTACCCTCAATACAGTTGTCCCTCAAAAGTTTATTAACAGCACTCCCAGTACACACAACCGTATGTTAATATCATTCAAACTGAGTGTCAACCATAAGTTTAGCCCTTTATGCAAGCTTAGTAATGCCACTATAAGTCTAGGATTACTGATTACCCTTACCCTCATGGGGATACTGTCAGCCTTTCTGAAATATCAGTCTCTCCAGAAAAAATTACTGAACATACCTCATTGCTGTATAGCATGAAACCGTTCCTCACACTGAAGTTTCCTGTACTCCTCAGCCTCTGTGGGAACAGCAGTGGACCTTAGTTACAAATGCTAACATCATCATCCTCCAGGCAGAAGTCTTCATCCATCTGCTGCCTGAGAGTAAATAGTACACATCGGTACCATTTAAAAATAACAAACTCTTGCTTGAAGAAAATAAAAACTAACAGTTTATAACCTCTTTCACTTTACCCTTCCTGCTTAGAGCCGGCAAAGAGAATGACTGGGGGGTGGCGTTAAGGGGGGAGCTATATAGACAGCTCTGCTGTGGGTGCTCTCGTTGCCACTTCCTGTTAGGAAAGATAATATCCCACAAGTAAGGATGAAACCGTGGACTCGGTACATCTTGCAAAAGAAATTAGAACAGACTCTCAACCGCATCTCCCAGTGTTTAGCCCATATTGACTCACATATAACATATAGTATTCAATATAAAACCCGGTAATTCCAGTACCACCATAAAGCACATAGGTCTACTGCTTACCCCTTCCCCGGTAGGGAATAATGTCAGCCAGTTCTGATATAACAAGTCTCCCCAGAAGTAAAGGACTGAACATACCTCAATGCTGCTTGCAGCATGACACCGTTCTCCACACTGAAGATTTTTCTTGCACTACCTTCAGAAGCTCTGAGGGAACCAGAATGGATCTTAGATAACGTTTTGCTAAGATCATCAACATCAGGGCAGAAAAAATTAATGTCTCCATTCCTCTTAGGAATCCAGACCGACTATTTCTCCCTGAGAAAAATAGTACTCACTGGCACCATTTTAAAATAAAAAAACTTCTTGATTGAAGAATCTAAACTAACACCTCACTTTACCTCTTCCTATTACTAACACAGGCAAAGAGAATGACTGGGGGTGGAGGGAAGGGGGGAGCTATATATACAGCTCTGCTGTGGTGCTCTTTGCCACTTCCTGTTAGCAGGAGGATAAATCCCACAAGTAAGGATGAAATCCGTGGACTCGTCATATCTTGTAGAAGAAATAAAAAATCTATTTTTTATCTGTTGTGTCTATGATTTGGTTGCAATAAGAAATATCAGCCTGGTGGGTCACAAGGTGGTAAGAATCAGGTGGTGACTTGAATCGCCTATTTTGTTAGGGACCCTGATGGAAGAATAAAGGTCCTTACATATATTTCTCGACTGGACTGATTTTATGATTGCATTGGAGGATTGTTGCAGTCTGTGCCTGGAGATGACAAGTGAAGTGAAATTTGTGCCTTGTTTTGATTCGTTCATAAGCTGGTGACAAGTTTAACAATAAAGCCTTCCTCAGTTTGGATTATCTCACGTTACATTACAGATGACACCATTAGAAAGATGAAGATCACTTCTGTTGTCTCCTGGAACTCTAGTCTTGTACAGTAAAATGTAAACTCACAGAAACCAAACTAAAAAATAATGTTTATTAAAAGTAACATAACAAAAATAACAACGGAAAATAAACATCTGATCTAGAAGTCAAAGAATTCATCCAGGAATATTAGGATGTCCAGCATGTCCCACTCTGGCTGGCTCCCAACGTCATCCAAAAGCTCTTCTGAAATGAGAGAAATGTTGCTGTTGATATATTATTAAATGAAAAGCATAACCTTATAATGTCACTAAACCTCAGAATTACATAACCGATATATAAGTAATGAAGATGGCATTTGCACAGTGGCACCAACCTCTACCTACATGCCAGGGCAACATGTAAAGCACATCTGTCCGTATCAGTAAATACACTTTGAGGTCTACACTCATGTCATGGAAATAAGGTGGTTCATCTAAATATCCTTGTGGTTGTACTGAAAAGTGACATTTTCATATCTTAATTAGAAAAAGAAAAACTGAATCGGGTTGTTTCAGATTTTCAAGGTTTGCAGTAACTCACAGTCCCAACTAAAGAGCCAAACTGAATTAATTCTAATCTTATAAACATCCAAAAATCAGTGGTTCAGACAGAGCATGTGATTTTAAACAACTTTCCAATTTACTCCTATTATTTAATTTGCTACATTCTCTTTGAATCCTTATTTGAAAAGCATACCTAGGTAGGCACAGGAGCAGCAATGCATTACTGGGAGCTAGCTGCCGATTGGTGGCTATACATAAATTCTTTTCATTGATTCACCAGATGTGTTTAGCTAGCTCACAATAGTACATTACTGCTCCTTTAAACAAGGAACCTAAGAGAATGAAGCAAATTAGAAAGTTGTTTAAAATTGTACGTTCTACCTGAATCATGAAAAAAAAAATGTAAAAAGGGGACATTGGCTCCCATTTATCATGGCCCCAGCAAGGGAACTTGTCTGCACAGGGTTTGGGGCACATTTATCATGGTCCCAGCAAGGGAAGCAATCTGCATGGGGTTTGGGGCAGAATTATCATGGTCCGAGCATGGGAAGCAATCTGCATGGGGTTTGGGGCACAATTACCATGGTCCCAGCATGAGAAGCTGTCTGCATGGGGTTTGAGGCACATTTATCATGGTCCCAGCAAGGGAAGCTGTCTACATGGGGTTTGGGATACATTTATTATGGTCCCACAAGGGAACCTGTCTGCACGGGTTTGGGGCACATTTATCACGGCCCCAGCAAGGGAACCTGTCTGCACGGGTTTGGGGCACATTAATCATGGTCCCAGCAAGGGAACCTGCCTGCACAGGGTTTTGGGGCACAGTTATCACGGTCCCAACAAAGGAACCTGTCTGCACGGGTTTGTGGCACATTAATCATGGTCCCAGCAAGGGAACCTGTCTGCACAGGGTTTGGGGCACAGTTATGGTCCCAGCAAGGGAACCTGCCTGCACAGGTTTGGGGCACAGTTATGGTCCCCTCAAGGGAAGCTGTCTGCATGGGGTTTGGGGCACAGTTATCATGGTCCCAGCAAGGGAAGCTGTCTGCATGGGGTTTGGGGCACAATTACCATGGTCCCAGCATGAGAAGCTGTCTGCATGGGGTTTGGGGCACATTTATCATGGTCCCAGCAAGGGAAGCTGTCTACATGGGGTTTGGGATACATTTATTATGGTCCCAGCAAGGGAACCTGTCTGCACGGTTTGGGGCACATTTATCACGGCCCCAGCAAGGGAACCTGTCTGCACGGGTTTGGGGCACATTAATCATGGTCCCAGCAAGGGAACCTGCCTGCACAGGGTTTTGGGGCACAGTTATCACGGTCCCAACAAAGGAACCTGTCTGCACGGGTTTGTGGCACATTAATCATGGTCCCAGCAAGGGAACCTGTCTGCACAGGGTTTGGGGCACAGTTATGGTCCCAGCAAGGGAACCTGCCTGCACGGGTTTGGGGCACAGTTATCATGGTCCCCGCAAGGGAAGCTGTCTGCATGGGGTTTGGGGCACAGTTATCATGGTCCCAGCAAGGGAAGCTGTCTGCACCGGGTTTGGGGCAGTTATCATGGTCCCAGCAAGGGAAGCTGTCTGCACAGGGTTTGGGGCACATTAATCATGGTCCCAACAAGGGAAGCTGTCTGCACAGGGTTTGGGGCACATTAATCATGGTCCCAACAAGGGAAGCTGTCTGCACAGGATTTAGGGCACACTTATTATGGTCCCAGCAAGGAAACCTGTCTGCACAGGGTTTGGGGCACATTTATCATGGCCCCCGCAAGGGAACATGTCTGCACATGCTGGTAAGTACTGTGTGTTTGTGGTTAGTCACAGAGAGCTGTTTATACTGCATTGCTGGTAAGTACTGTGTGTTTGTGGTTAGTTACAGAAAGCGTTTTATACTGCAGTGCTGGTAAGTATTGTGTGTTTGTGGTTAGTCACAGAGAGCTGTTTATACTGCAGTGCTGGTAAGTATTGTGTGTTTGTGGTTAGTCACAGAGAGCTGTTTATACTGCATTGCTGGTAAGTATTGTGTGTTTGTGGTTAGTTACAGAGAGCTGTTTATACTGCAGTACTGGTAAGTACTGTGTGTTTGTGGTTAGTCACAGAGAGCTGTTTATACTGCATTGCTGGTAAGTACTGTGTGTTTGTGGTTAGTTACAGAAAGCATTTTATACTGCAGTGCTGGTAAGTATTGTGTGTTTGTGGTTAGTCACAGAGAGCTGTTTATACTGCAGTGCTGGTAAGTATTGTGTGTTTGTGGTTAGTCACAGAGAGCTGTTTATACGGCAGTGCTGGTAAGTATGGTGTGTTTGTGGTTAATCACAGAGCTGTTTATACTGTAGTGCTGGTAAGTATTGTATGTTTGTGGTTAATCACAGAGAGCTGTTTATACTGCAGTGCTGGTAAGTACTGTGTGTTTGTGGTTAGTTACAGAGAGCTGTTTATACTGCAGTGCTGGTAAGTACTGTGTGTTTGTGGTTAGTTACAGAGAGCTGTGTATACTGCAGTGCTGGTAAGTACTGCGTGTTTGTGGTTAGTCACAGAGCTGTTTATAGTGCAGTACTGGTAAGTACTGTGTGTTTGTGGTTAGTCACAGAGAGCTGTTTATACTGCATTGCTGGTAAGTACTGTGTGTTTGTGGTTAGTCACAGAGCTGTTTATAGTGAAGTGCTGGTAAGTACTGTGTGTTTGTGGTTAGTCACAGAGAGCTGTTTATACTGCATTGCTGGTAAGTACTGTGTGTTTGTGGTTAGTTACAGAAAGCGTTTTATACTGCAGTGCTGGTAAGTATTGTGTGTTTGTGGTTAGTCACAGAGAGCTGTTTATACTGCAGTGCTGGTAAGTATTGTGTGTTTGTGGTTAGTCACAGAGAGCTGTTTATACTGCATTGCTGGTAAGTATTGTGTGTTTGTGGTTAGTTACAGAGAGCAGTTTATACTGCAGTACTGGTAAGTACTGTGTGTTTGTGGTTAGTCACAGAGAGCTGTTTATACTGCATTGCTGGTAAGTACTGTGTGTTTGTGGTTAGTTACAGAAAGCATTTTATACTGCAGTGCTGGTAAGTATTGTGTGTTTGTGGTTAGTCACAGAGAGCTGTTTATACTGCAGTGCTGGTAAGTATTGCGTGTTTGTGGTTAGTCACAGAGAGCTGTTTATACGGCAGTGCTGGTAAGTATGGTGTGTTTGTGGTTAATCACAGAGCTGTTTATACTGCAGTGCTGGTAAGTTTTGTATGTTTGTGGTTAATCACAGAGAGCTGTTTATACTGCAGTGCTGGTAAGTATTGTGTGTTTGTGGTTAGTCACAGAGAGCAGTTTATACTGCAGTGCTGGTAAGTATTGTGTGTTTGTGGTTAGTCACAGAGAGCTGTTTATACTGCAGTGCTGGTAAGTATTGTGTGTTTGTGGTTAGTCACAGAGAGCTGTTTATACTGTAGTGCTGGTAAGTATTGGGTGTTTGTGGTTAGTCACAGAGCTGTTAATACTGCAGTGCTGGTAAGTATTGTGTGTTTGTGGTTAGTCAAAGAGCTGTTTATAGTGCAGTGTTGGTAAGTACTGTGTGTTTGTGGTTAGTCACAGAGAGCTGTTTATACTGCAGTGCTGGTAAGTATTGTGTGTTTGTGTTTAGTTACAGAGAGCTGTTTATACTGCAGTACTGGTAAGTATTGTGTGTTTGTGGTTAGTTACAGAGAGCTGTTTATACTGCAGTACTGGTAAGTATTGTGTGTTTGTGTTTAGTTACAGAGAGCTGTTTATACTGCAGTACTGGTAAGTATTGTGTGTTTGTGTTTAGTTACAGAGAGCTGTTTATACTGCAGTACTGGTAAGTATTGTGTGTTTGTGTTTAGTTACAGAGAGATGTTTATACTGCAGTACTGGTAAGTATTGTGTGTTTGTGTTTAGTTACAGAGAGCTGTTTATACTGCAGTGCTGGTAAGTATTGTGTGTTTGTGTTTAGTTACAGAGAGCTGTTTATACTGCAGTGCTGGTAAGTATTGTGTGTTTGTGGTTAGTCACAGAGAGTTGTTTATACTGTAGTGCTGGTAAGTATTGTATGTTTGTTGTTAATCACAGAGAGCTGTTTATACTGCAGTGCTGGTAAGTATTGTGTGTTTGTGGTTAGTCACAGAGAGCAGTTTATAGTGCAGTGTTGGTAAGTATTGTGTGTTTGTGGTTAGTCACAGAGCTGTTTATACTGCAGTGCTGGTAAGTATTGTGTGTTTGTGGTTAGTCACAGAGAGCAGTTTATACTGCAGTGCTGGTAAGTATTGTGTGTTTGTGGTTAGTTACAGAGAGCTGTTTATACTGCAGTGCTGGTAAGTATTGTGTGTTTGTGTTTAGTTACAGAGAGCTGTTTATACTGCAGTGCTGGTAAGTATTGTGTGTTTGTGGTTAGTTACAGAGAGCTGTTTATACTGCAGTGCTGGTAAGTATTGTGTGTGTGTGGTTAGTCACAGAGAGCTGTTTATACTGCAGTGCTGGTAAGTATTGTGTGTTTGTGGTTAGTTACAGAGAGCTGTTTATACTGCAGTGCTGGTAAGTATTGTGTGTTTGTGGTTAGTCACAGAGAGCTGTTTATACTGCAGTGCTGGTAAGTATTGTGTGTTTGTGTTTAGTTACAGAGAGCTGTTTATACTGCAGTGCTGGTAAGTATTGTGTGTTTGTGGTTAGTCACAGAGAGCTGTTTATACTGCAGTGCTGGTAAGTATTGTGTGTTTGTGGTTAGTTACAGAGAGCTGTTTATACTGCAGTGCTGGTAAGTATTGTGTGTTTGTGGTTAGTCACAGAGAGCTGTTTATACTGCAGTGCTGGTAAGTATTGTGTGTTTGTGGTTAGTCACAGAGAGCTGTTTATACTGCAGTGCTGGTAAGTATTGTGTGTTTGTGGTGAGTTACAGAGAGCTGTTTATACTGCAGTGCTGGTAAGTATTGTGTGTTTGTGGTTAGTCACAGAGAGCTGTTTATAGTGCAGTGCTGGTAAGTATTGTGTGTTTGTGGTTAGTCACAGAGAGCTGTTTATACTGCAGTGCTGGTAAGTATTGTGTGTTTGTGGTGAGTTACAGAGAGCAGTTTATACTGCAGTGCTGGTAAGTATTGTGTGTTTGTGGTGAGTTACAGAGAGCTGTTTATACTGCAGTGCTGGTAAGTATTGTGTGTTTGTGGTTAGTCACAGAGAGCTGTTTATACTGCAGTGCTGGTAAGTATTGTGTGTTTGTGGTGAGTTACAGAGAGCAGTTTATACTGCAGTGCTGGTAAGCATTGTGCGTTTGTCCCATTACTGAGAGACAGCTCTTGCATTTAGGCTGTAGCAGGAGGTATTCAGCGTTATGAAATTAAGGTATAAACTTCATAAAAATGTATTCATATGGCACAAAGCTAGATCAGTATAATTTTTTAAAGAAACGATTATTTTATCATGTAAACGGTAAATGTGTATAATATCTCTCTTAAAATCACAACATTTGTCTGGCAGCTAAGGGGTTACTTATTTTATATATTTGTTGCACATATTCAGCAGTTATTTAGTAACATGATGCTGCACTGATTCATATATAGGTACCACACAGCGTACCTGGGCACTGAACCTGCAGCTCCATATGCAACTCCTCGTCCGGTAATACTGCTCCAGCGTCTGTAAGATTCGTACCTGGCGTAAAATAAGGGACAGAAATATGGTGTGTGTGCTGTAAGACGGTTTCTTAATGTAATACTATGTAATGTAAAGAAATTACTCACACTAAGAGAAATAGTGTCAAGCTTCTCAATACTGTACCTGTGCAACAGATAATTTACATAAATAGTTAATAGAAAATATGAGAAGCGCTCTATCTAAAGGCTAAAGACATTTAAAAACCAGTATAAAATTAGAGAATAGAGCTAGTGAATAATCTAATATCTATCCAATATTATGACTGATAAAAAAATCCCAATTAATTTATACTAATACTTCACAAAAATAAGAGATCGTGGTTACTTATATCTCTCAGTCCTGTGTGTAAACAACTCCGTTAGTAATCATCAATTCTAATTTATTATCAACTTCAATATAATTTAAAAAAACATAACATAAAACAATATCATAAAATAACAATTGAGTGCGCACTCTTAGCAAAACTAAAAACCAAACGGTAAGACACATTAACAGCAGTGAATGACCATCTATTACGTAGCTTCTCCAATAGTCACGTGTTTTTTTTACTGGCCAGTAATATCCTTGGATTATCGTTACAAGGAATTCAAAAGTTGAAGCGGTTACCTTGTATATGCATATAGTAATTTGTTTCCAATATATATGTGTAAACTGTTGCAAATTAAATTTAAAGTCAATTGTTTCCACTTGACGTGTCAGGCAGAGATTATGTATAATCATTTTATCCTAAAGACGGTAACAAGAAAGTCTCATTATGTTTCCACAACCGGGTGGTTTTTATCCCGTCAACTTCCCAAATAATGTTTTCCTCCACCACTTATTCTCGCCCCTATCCGGCCTAAACAGATCTTTATTACCTTGCCTTCTGATTATACGTTTGGAACTTCTGTAGTGTTCTCAGGTTGTCAGATCCTCTCCACGGTCGGATGGATTCCCACGGATTCAGCGGTGGTTTTATTCCGGTTTGATTTGTATTCTGATTATAAACGTATCTCTTTCTTTACCTTCCAGCGATTTTTTGGGGTTTCTCTGCAACAATTAATTATTCAACTTTTGCAATCCCAATAAAAAATAAATATATTTTCTTCTCTTAGCTCATAGTCCAGCACAATAATCTACGCGTTTCAGCTCATATAGAGCCTTTATCAAGATGCTCTCTATGAGTGTGCTTCGTCTTTATAAAGGCTTTCTAATTGGATCAGGTGTTTCTCCTTTATTTTTAACTTTTTCACTTTTAAAGGGATAGTATCATATGGTCATTCTCTTCCGCAATTCATAAACTTAAAGAGTTCAAAATTGATTACTAAACACAGTTATTCTATACCTACAGGCATACTGTCTAGTAACGCTTCCTAGGAATTATATATTAAATACATTTAATACAGACTTAGATTCTGGACTGATATCCAAAAGTTGTTTCATTTATAAGAGAACATATATGAACACCATGTAAACAATTCTATATAAGTAAATAAGTTAATACCTACAATTTATATTTTTCTTAAAACGATTTTAAAATTCTAAAATTATTAAAATTCTAAAATTATATAAAAAATGAATGGAACACCATTAAAATTACATATGTATAAAAGGATTTAAATCCAGTTCTGCATTTAAACCAAACGGGTGAAGGGTTTTAAAATTATAAATTAATTCAGCTTCACTATATAATAAATTATTTTCAAAATTACCCCCCCCCCCCGCTCCAATTTTTCTTCACTAATTTTATGCCCCAAAATTTAAAACCTCTTGTGCTTTTATTATGCACTACTTTAAAATGTTTGGATAACATATGGCCCTCAAATCCATTCTTTATATTATTCAAATGTTCACATATCCTATCTTTTAGGGGTCTACTCGTTTGCCCCAAATACTGTTTCAAACATAAACATTGAACAACATAAATAACACCTCTATCCCTGCATCTTATGTCCTTTATTATATATTCCTTTTGGGTAGTACAGGCAGTTACTTTATTGGTTTTACAGCTGTATTTACACGCTGTGCAAAGGTGGCAAGGGAAAAAGCCACTCAAAGTATTTCTATATAAATCCACTTGTATTTTATTTTCTATTTGTTTAAATTCACTTGGACATAAAATGTTTTTAAAATGTCTTGCTTTTTTATAAATTATCTGTGGTTTGCTATTTATATTCTTTCCAAGGATGGGGTCCATAGTTAAAATATTCCAATGTTTATAAAATATTTTATTAATCTCTTTATGCTGTTCATTAAAAGTTGTTATAAAAGGTACAAATAACTTATCTTCTTCTTTATTATTCATACTTCTTTCTTTATATAGAATTTCATCTTGGGGTATTTTGCCTACATCTATTTTGATTTTACTAATTTCTTCTTGTCTATATCCTCTTTCTAAACATCTTTCTTCCAATATTTTGGCTTGCTGTTCATAGTCGCTTATATTTGTACAATTCTTTTTCACTCTTAAGAACTGGCCCTTAGGTATGTTTCTCTTCCATCTCCTGTGATGGCAGCTCTCTGCGTGGATATAATTATTAGTATCCACTTTTTTTTTAAAAAGTTTGGGTTACAATTTGATTATCCACAATTTATATTATAATATCTAGGAAGGCCAGTTTTGAAGTGCTAATTTCATGGGTGAATTTTAATCCCAGCTGATTACTATTAATATCCTCAATGAACAGATATAACACAAAGTGAATATCAATTCCTAGTCATAACATATCCAAAAACTCCTGTTTTCTATTACTTGTCAAAGTTGCATAAAAATCCATTGAAACCCCCAGGTCGCGCTATTATTTCTGGGATAGATTCTGTAACCTCGAATCTGTCCCATTATGTTGATACCTATCTACAAGGATATGTGAAAGAATTGCCAGCATACCTAAAAAATTCTACTGATTTATTCAACTTATTAAAAGAAATAAAATGGAATGATAATTTGCCTGATGAAACGGTCTGTGAACCGAGAAACGCGTTGCAATCATTGGGGTAACACTGGTCACCCTGTTATCCACTTGTTATTATTATTATTAACAACTACTGTGTTGTTTATTTTTAACCCTTTGTTTTTAATAAATATTTTGGACTTTTATTTTTTGAGTGGATCTCTCTACCTACATTCTGCCTTTTTCTGGTACACAAAGAGATTAATTTGACACTGGATTCAGTATACCTGGATTATTGTACCTTCTGCTTTACAAACACCAAAACCATCAAGAGACCATCTGTTTGGGTGAGCTGCCACACCTGCCTAAATCTGCAGCCGGTTTCCACAAGCACATTGGTGTGCTCCTGGAGTATGTGAGTACCCACTTGTATTAAGAAAATACTATTGGTTGCATCTTAAATAGTCTGCACATGTAGTGCTCTTGTTTTGTATCTTCACTGTAGTACCAGCAGTACAACACTAAGAGCGCTGTTGGACGGGTGAGCTGTCACACCTTTTTTATTCTGCAGCCTGTCCCTACCAGCACATAAGTGTGCTACTGGAGTATGTGAGTACTCATTTGGCTATATTATTTATGATTTTCTGTTTCCCACTGACGATACCACACATGAGGCGCCCCTCTGTTTTTCTTCATTTTTCATAGTTACACCTGGACCAACCGGCGAGGAGGAGGCAGCCAACACAGAAATTCGTCCATTATCTAAAGGACACTAATACCCTTTTTCACTCCCCAAAGGGTTTCATTTGTTGCAAGATAATTGCTTGCCACATATTTTGTTGTTATTATACACATTTTTGTTGTTTTTATTATCAATATTATTATTTTTTATAGATGTTTATTATTCCATTGTCCTATCTTTAGCGCCCCCTCTGTTGTGATCAGGTCACATTGCATATATTTCTTTTAAACTGCATTGAATTCATACTTAAAAACAATTCATTCTCATTCAATGGACAAATGTATCTACAACAAAAAGGTACAGCAATGGGCACGAGGTTTGCCCCCAGCTATGCAAATTTGTATATGGGAATGTTTGAGGAAAAGTTTATATATACTGGTAGCTGGGAGGCAAACCTTGTGCTGTATAAAAGATATATAGATGATTTAATAATCATCTGGAAAGGGGATGTGGAATTATTATATCTGTTCATTGAGGATATTAATAGTAATCAGCTGGGATTAAAATTCACCCATGAAATTAGCACTTCAAAACTGGCCTTCCTAGATATTATAATATAAATTGTGGATAATCAAATTGTAACCCAAACTTTTTAAAAAAAAAGTGGATACTAATAATTATATCCACGCAGAGAGCTGCCATCACAGGAGATGGAAGAGAAACATACCTAAGGGCCAGTTCTTAAGAGTGAAAAAGAATTGTACAAATATAAGCGACTATGAACAGCAAGCCAAAATATTGGAAGAAAGATGTTTAGAAAGAGGATATAGACAAGAAGAAATTAGTAAAATCAAAATAGATGTAGGCAAAATACCCCAAGATGAAATTCTATATAAAGAAAGAAGTATGAATAATAAAGAAGAAGATAAGTTATTTGTACCTTTTATAACAACTTTTAATGAACAGCATAAAGAGATTAATAAAATATTTTATAAACATTGGAATATTTTAACTATGGACCCCATCCTTGGAAAGAATATAAATAGCAAACCACAGATAATTTATAAAAAAGCAAGACATTTTAAAAACATTTTATGTCCAAGGGAATTTAAACAAATAGAAAATAAAATACAAGCGGATCTATATAGAAATACTTTGAGTGGCTTTTTCCCTTGCCACCTTTGCACAGCGTGTAAATACAGCTGTAAAACCAAGAAAGTAACTGCCTGTACTACCCAAAAGGAATATATAATAAAAGACATAAGATGTAGGGATAGAGGTGTTATTTATGTTATTCAATGTTTATGTTTGAAACAGTATTTGGGGCAAACGAGTAGACCCCTAAAAGATAGGATATGTGAACATTTGAATAATATAAAGAATGGATTTGAGGGCCATATGTTATCCAAACATTTTAAAGAAGTGCATAATAAAAGCACAAGAGGTTTTAAATTTTGGGGCATAAAATTAGTGAAGAAAAATTGGAGCGGGGGGGGGGGGTAATTTTGAAAATAATTTATTATATAGTGAAGCTGAATTAATTTATAATTTTAAAACCCTTCACCCGTTTGGTTTAAATGCAGAACTGGATTTAAATCCTTTTATACATATGTAATTTTAATGGTGTTCCATTCATTTTTTATATAATTTTAGAATTTTAATAATTTTAGAATTTTAAAATCGTTTTAAGAAAAATATAAATTGTAGTTATTAACTTACTTATATAGAATTGTTTACGTGGTGTTCATATATGTTCTCTTATAAATGAAACAACTTTTGGATATCAGTCCAGAATCTAAGTCTGTATTAAATGTATTAAATATATAATTCCTAGGAAGCGTTACTAGACAGTATGCCTGTAGGTATGGAATAACTGTGTTTAGTAATCAATTTTGAACTCTTTAAGTTTATGAATTGCGGAAGAGAATGACCATATGAAACTATCCCTTTAAAAGTGAAAAAGTTAAAAATAAAGGAGAAACACCTGATCCAATTAGAAAGCCTTTATAAAGACGAAGCACACTCATAGAGAGCATCTTGATAAAGGCTCTATATGAGCTGAAACGCGTAGATTATTGTGCTGGACTATGAGCTAAGAGAAGAAAAACATAATTTATGCTTACCTGATAAATTCCTTTCTTCTGTAGTGTGATCAGTCCACGGGTCATCATTACTTCTGGGATATTAACTGCTCCCCTACAGGAAGTGCAAGAGGATTCACCCAGCAGAGCTGCATATAGCTCCTCCCCTCTACGTCACTCCCAGTCATTCGACCAAGGACCAACGAGAAAGGAAAAGCCAAGGGTGAAGTGGTGACTGGAGTATAAATTAAAAAATATTTACCTGCCTTAAAACAGGGCGGGCCGTGGACTGATCACACTACAGAAGAAAGGAATTTATCAGGTAAGCATAAATTATGTTTTCTTCTGTTAAGTGTGATCAGTCCACGGGTCATCATTACTTCTGGGATACCAATACCAAAGCAAAAGTACACGGATGACGGGAGGGATAGGCAGGCTCTTTATACAGAAGGAACCACTGCCTGAAGAACCTTTCTCCCAAAAATAGCCTCCGATGAAGCAAAAGTGTCAAATTTGTAAAATTTTGAAAAAGTATGAAGCGAAGACCAAGTTGCAGCCTTGCAAATCTGTTCAACAGAGGCCTCATTCTTAAAGGCCCAAGTGGAAGCCACAGCTCTAGTAGAATGAGCTGTAATCCTTTCAGGAGGCTGCTGTCCAGCAGTCTCATAAGCTAAACGAATTATGCTACGAAGCCAAAAAGAAAGAGAGGTAGCAGAAGCTTTTTGACCTCTCCTCTGCCCAGAGTAAACGACAAACAGAGAAGACGTTTGTCGAAATTCCTTAGTTGCCTGTAAGTAAAATTTTAGAGCACGGACTACATCCAGGTTGTGCAGTAGACGTTCCTTCTTCGAAGAAGGATTTGGGCATAAAGAAGGAACAACAATCTCTTGATTGATATTCCTGTTAGTAACTACCTTAGGTAAGAACCCAGGTTTAGTACGGAGAACTACCTTATCCGAATGAAAAATCAAATAAGGAGAATCACAATGTAAGGCTGATAATTCAGAGACTCTTCGAGCCGAGGAAATAGCCATTAAAAATAGAACTTTCCAAGATAACAACTTTATATCAATGGAATGAAGGGGTTCAAACGGAACGCCCTGTAAAACATTAAGAACAAGGTTTAAACTCCATGGTGGAGCAACAGTTTTAAACACAGGCTTAATCCTGGCCAAAGCCTGACAAAAAGCCTGGACCTCAGGAACTTCTGACAGACGTTTGTGTAACAGAATGGACAGAGCTGAGATCTGTCCCTTTAATGAACTAGCAGATAAACCCTTTTCTAAACCTTCTTGTAGAAAAGACAATATCCTAGGAATCCTAACCTTACTCCAAGAGTAACCTTTGGATTCACACCAATATAGGTATTTACGCCATATCTTATGGTAAATCTTTCTGGTAACAGGTTTCCTAGCCTGTATTAAGGTATCAATAACTGACTCAGAAAACCCACGTCTTGATAAAATCAAGCGTTCAATTTCCAAGCAGTCAGCTTCAGAGAAGTTAGACTTTGATGTTTGAAGGGACCCTGTATCAGAAGGTCCTGTTTCAGAGGTAGAGACCAAGGTGGACAGGATGACATGTCCACCAGGTCTGCATACCAAGTCCTGCGTGGCCACGCAGGTGCTATTAGAATCACTGATGCTCTCTCTTGTTTGATTCTGGCAATCAATCGAGGAAGCATCGGGAAGGGTGGAAACGCGTAAGCCATCCTGAAGTCCCAAGGTGCTGTCAGGGCATCTATCAGGACTGCTCCTGGATCCCTGGACCTGGACCCGTAACGAGGAAGCTTGGCGTTCTGTCGAGACGCCATGAGATCTATCTCTGGTTTGCCCCAACGTCGAAGTATTTGGGCAAAGACCTCCGGATGAAGTTCCCACTCCCCCGGATGAAAAGTCTGACGACTTAAGAAATCCGCCTCCCAGTTCTCCACTCCCGGGATGTGGATTGCTGACAGGTGGCAAGAGTGAGACTCTGCCCAGCGAATTATCTTTGATACTTCCATCATAGCTAGGGAGCTTCTTGTCCCTCCCTGATGGTTGATGTAAGCTACAGTCGTGATGTTGTCCGACTGAAACCTGATGAACCCCCGAGTTGTCAACTGGGGCCAAGCCAGGAGGGCATTGAGAACTGCTCTCAATTCCAGAATGTTTATTGGCAGGAGACTCTCCTCCTGACTCCATTGTCCCTGAGCCTTCAGAGAATTCCAGACGGCACCCCAACCTAGAAGGCTGGCGTCTGTTGTTACAATTGTCCAGTCTGGTCTGCTGAATGGCATCCCCCTGGACAGATGTGGCCGAGAAAGCCACCAAAGAAGAGAATTTCTGGTCTCTTGATCCAGATTCAGAGAAGGGGATAAGTCTGAGTAATCCCCATTCCACTGACTTAGCATGCACAGTTGCAGTGGTCTGAGGTGTAGGCGTGCAAAGGGTACTATGTCCATTGCCGCTACCATTAAGCCGATTACCTCCATGCATTGAGCCACTGACGGGTGTTGAATGGAATGAAGGGTGCGGCAAGCACTTTGAAGTCTTGTTAGCCTGTCCTCTGTCAGGTAAATCTTCATTTTTACAGAATCTATAAGAGTCCCCAGGAAGGGAACTCTTGTGAGTGGAACGAGTGAACTTTTCTTTTCGTTCACCTTCCATCCATGTGACCTTAGAAATGCCAGTACAAACTCTGTATGAGACTTGGCAGTTTGAAAGCTTGAAGCTTGAATCAGAATGTCGTCTAGGTATGGAGCTACCGAGATTCCCCGCGGTCTTAGTACCGCCAGAAGAGCACCCAGAACCTTTGTGAAGATTCTTGGAGCTGTAGCCAATCCGAATGGAAGAGCCACAAACTGGTAATGCCTGTCTAGGAAGGCAAACCTTAGGTACCGGTAATGATCTTTGTGAATCGGTATGTGAAGGTAAGCATCCTTTAAATCTACAGTGGTCATGTACTGACCCTCTTGGATCATAGGTAAAATTGTCCGAATAGTCTCCATCTTGAACGATGGAACTCTTAGGAATTTGTTTAGGATCTTTAAGTCCAGGATTGGTCTGAAAGTTCCCTCTTTTTTGGGAACCACAAACAGATTTGAGTAAAACCCCTGTCCCTGTTCCGATCGTGGAACTGGATGGATTACTCCCATTAACAAGAGCTCTTGTACGCAGCGTAGAAACGCCTCTTTCTTTGTCTGGATTGTTGACAACCTTGACAGATGAAATCTCTCTCTTGGAGGAGAGTATTTGAAGTCCAGAAGGTATCCCTGAGATATTATCTCTAGCGCCCAGGGATCCTGGACATCTCTTGCCCAAGCCTGGGCGAAAAGAGAAAGTCTGCCCCCCACTAGATCCGATCCCGGATCGGGGGCCCTCAATTCATGCTGTTTTAGGGGCAGCAGCAGGTTTCCTGGTCTGCTTGCCCTTGTTCCAGGACTGGTTAGGTTTCCAGCCTTGTCTGTAGCGAGCAACAGCTCCTTCCTGTTTTGGTGCAGAGGAAGTTGATGCTGCTCCTGTTTTGAAATTACGAAAGGAACGAAAATTAGACTGTCTAGTCTTAGCTTTGGCTTTGTCCTGAGGCAGGGCATGGCCTTTACCTCCTGTAATGTCAGCGATAATCTCTTTCAACCCGGGCCCGAATAAGGTCTGCCCTTTGAAAGGTATATTAAGCAATTTAGACTTAGAAGTAACATCAGCTGACCAGGATTTTAGCCACAGCGCCCTGCGTGCCTGAATGGCGAATCCTGAATTCTTCGCCGTAAGTTTAGTTAGATGTACTACGGCCTCCGAAATGAATGAATTAGCTAGTTTAAGGACTCTAAGCCTGTCCGTAATGTCGTCCAGAGTAGCTGAACTAATGTTCTCTTCCAGAGACTCAATCCAGAACGCCGCTGCAGCCGTGATCGGCGCAATGCATGCAAGGGGTTGCAATATAAAACCTTGTTGAACAAACATTTTCTTAAGGTAACCCTCTAATTTTTTATCCATTGGATCTGAAAAAGCACAGCTATCCTCCACCGGGATAGTGGTACGCTTAGCTAAAGTAGAAACTGCTCCCTCCACCTTAGGGACCGTTTGCCATAAGTCCCGTGTGGTGGCGTCTATTGGAAACATTTTTCTAAATATCGGAGGGGGTGAGAACGGCACACCGGGTCTATCCCACTCCTTAGTAACAATTTCAGTAAGTCTCTTAGGTATAGGAAAAACCTCAGTACTCGTCGGTACCGCAAAATATTTATCCAACCTACACATTTTCTCTGGTATTGCAACTGTGTTACAATCATTCAGAGCCGCTAACACCTCCCCTAGTAATACACGGAGGTTTTCCAGTTTAAATTTAAAATTTGAAATATCTGAATCCAGTCTGTTTGGATCAGAACCGTCACCCACAGAATGAAGTTCTCCGTCCTCATGTTCTGCCACCTGTGACGCAGTGTCTGACATGGCCCTAATATTATCAGCGCACTCTGTTCTCACCCCAGAGTGATCACGCTTACCTCTTAGTTCTGGTAATTTAGCCAAAACTTCAGTCATAACAGTAGCCATATCCTGTAATGTGATTTGTAATGGCCGCCCAGATGTACTCGGCGCTACAATATCACGCACCTCCCGAGCGGGAGATGCAGGTACTGGCACGTGAGGCGAGTTAGTCGGCATAACTCTCCCCTCGTTGTTTGGTGAAATTTGTTCAATTTGTACAGATTGACTTTTATTTAAAGTAGCATCAATACAGTTAGTACATAAATTTCTATTGGGCTCCACTTTGGCATTGCAACAAATGACACAGGTATCTTCCTCTGAATCAGACATGTTTAACACACTAGCAAATAAACTTGCAACTTGGAATACAATTCAATTAGAATAATATTAAAAACGTACTGTGCCTTTAAGAAGCACAGAAGATCTATGACAGTTGAAAATTAATAAATTGAAACAGTTATAGCCTCAATCCTTGTAAACAACACAACTTTAGCAAAGGTTTAATCCCATTAGCAAAGATAACAAATTCTGAAAGCAGTAAACAATTACAGAATAAACGTTTTTTATATCAGTCAAACTATAATTCTCACAGCTCTGCTGAGAGAAATTACCTTCCTCAAAATAAGTTTTGAAGACCCCTGAGTTCTGTAGAGATGAACCGGATCATGCAGGAAATACAATGAGCTGCTGACTGAAATATCTGATGCGTAGCAAAAGCGCCAAAAAACGGCCCCTCCCCCTCACACACAGCAGTGAGAGAGAACAGAAACTGTCAGAAAAAGATTAAGCAACTGCCAAGTGGAAAAATAGTGCCCAAACATTTATTCACTCAGTACCTCAGCAAATGAAAACGATTTTACATTCCAGCAAAAACGTTAAACATAATTTCTAGTTATTAAACAGCTTTATGTACTTCTTACAGTGTAATTCTAGTGAAGTACCATTCTTCCAGAATACTGAAGTGTAAAGTATACATACATGACATTATATCGGTATGGCAGGATTTTCTCATCAATTCCATTGTCAGAAAATAAAAGCTGCTACATACCTCTATGCAGATTCATCTGCCCGCTGTCCCCTGATCTGAAGTTTACCTCTCCTCAGATGGCCGAGAAACAGCAATATGATCTTAACTACTCCGGCTAAAATCATAGCAAAAACTCTGGTAGATTCTTCTTCAAACTCTGCCAGAGAGGTAATAACACACTCCGGTGCTATTTTAAAATAACAAACTTTTGATTGAAGATATAAAACTAAGTATAATCACCATAGTCCTCTCACACATCCTATCTAGTCGTTGGGTGCAAGAGAATGACTGGGAGTGACGTAGAGGGGAGGAGCTATATGCAGCTCTGCTGGGTGAATCCTCTTGCACTTCCTGTAGGGGAGCAGTTAATATCCCAGAAGTAATGATGACCCGTGGACTGATCACACTTAACAGAAGAAATATATTTATTTTTATTGGGATTGCAAAAGTTGAATAATTAATTGTTGCAGAGAAACCCCAAAAAAATCGCTGGAAGGTAAAGAAAGAGATACGTGTATAATCAGAGTACAAATCAAACCGGAATAAAACCAGCGCTGAATCCGTGGGAACCCATCCGACCGTGGAGAGGATCTGACAACCTGAGAACACTACAGAAGTTCCTAACGTATAATCAGAAGGCAAGGTAATAAAGATCTGTTTAGGCCGGATAGGGGCGAGAATAAGTGGTGGAGGAAAACATTATTTGGGAAGTTGACATAATGAGACTTTCTTGTTACCATAATCTCAGCCTGACACGTCAAGTGGAAACAATTGACTTTAAATTTGATTTGCAACAGTTTACACATATATATTGGAAACAAATTACTATATGCATATACAAGGTAACCGCTTCAACTTTTGAATTCCTTGTAACGATAATCCAAGGATATTACTGGCCAGTAAAAAAACACGTGACTATTGGAGAAGCTACGTAATAGATGGTCATTCACTGCTGTTAATGTGTCTAACCGTTTGGTTTTTAGTTTTGCTAAGAGTGCGCACTCAATTGTTATTTTATGATATTGTTTTATGTTATGTTTTTTAAATTATATTGAAGTTGATAATAAATTAGAATTGATGATTACTAACGGAGTTATTTACACACAGGACTGAGAGATATAAGTAGCCACGATCTCTTATTATTGTGAAGTATTAGTATAAATTAATTGGGATTTTTTTTATCAGTCATAATATTGGATAGATATTAGATTATTCACCAGCTCTATTCTCTAATTTTATACTGGTTTTTAAATGTCTTTAGCCTTTAGATAGAGCGCTTCTCATATTTTCTATTAACTCTTAATGTAATACTACTTGTTCACTCAGTAAAAGCAGCTGCTCCTCGCGGCTAATAGGGAGGAACAGGGTAACAGCTGCGCAATACGATTCAAATAGACCAACTTTCAAATAGGGACTTTTCGCATTATATAGTGCAGGAGAGTCAACTTATGTCTTCCATACACTTGAAAGATATCCACTAGCATCTCCCTATCCACAGAGAACGTGCCACTTCTAAGGCTGATTTTGGTAAGAAAGTTCAGCAGGCTGCAGTGCCTGTTTAGAGTCTTTACCCCGCTTAAAGGGACATTGTACACTAGATTTTTATTTGCATAAATGTGTTGTAGATAATACATTTATATAGCCCATCTGGGAGTGTTTTTGTAACAATGTAAAGTTCAGCTTTTTTTTTTTTTTAAATAACATTGTGCTGATTTTTAGATTCCTAACCAAGCCCCAAAGTATCAGATGTATACTCAAGTCTAAAGATTCCTATTTGCGTAATGGGTCTTTTCATATGCAGGGGAGGGGGGGAATGTGTCTGCTCTTCTTGATTTCACAGCCTCTTTCACTCGGTGTCTCAGGCTAACCTCATCAACAGTGCAAAACTGGGAGCTTCTAAGTAAGTTTTTAAAAGCTTTAATAATTGATTTTTAGATCAGTACCTGTGCATATTTTTCTGTTTAGTAGTGTCTATTACATGCAGTTATATGACAATTGATGTATACTGTCCCTTTAACTGTTTTTCCTACCCTATTTCATGGTAGTCTCAGACTTCACAGCTTGGCTATAGGATTCCACATGTGATGACTCTTGCAAGATCTTATGAAAGAAAAAATGTATGCTTACCTGATAAGTTAATTTATTTTATAATGGTCAGAGTCCATGATACCTGCCCTTGTTTTTTACAACAGTTGGGGGCAGAACCCGTTTGCACTTCTTTTACCCTGTTTTTCCTTTCTTTTTATTTCCTTTCCATTGGCCATATGTATGACTAAGGAATCATGGGAAAGAAAAAGGGATAAAATCTCTGTTGTGGGGGTGTTTTTCCTCTTACTGTAGGACTGAACTTTAATTCCGCATGTTATGGCTCGTGGAATCTCACCATCATAAAAGAAATTAATTTATCAGGTAAGCATAAATAGTTTTTTTCTAGACTTAGGCAGGTAAGTGAATTTAAGGAATACTTAGAATGATGTTACATACAGGATGGTCACCTAGAGGGGTGTTTAGAAAAGTGAACACAAAGAAGAAGACATACATAGGAGCTGAAAAAGACATACTGTATTATAAAACCAGATAGGTGCTGAAGAAGACATACTATATGATACACCAGATAGGTGCTGAAGTAGACATACAGTATTATAAAACCAGATAGGTGCTGAAGTAGACATACTATATGATACACCAGATAGGTGCTGAAGAAGACAAACTCTATGATAAACCAGATAGGTGCTGAAGAAGACATACTGTATGATAAACCAGATAGGTGCTGAAGTAGACATACTGTATGATACCCCAGATAGGTGTCGAAGTAGACATACTGTATGATAAACCAGATAGGTGCTGAAGAAGACATACTGTATGATAAACCACATAGGTGCCGAAGTAGACATACTGTATGATAAAACCAGATAGGTGCTGAAGTAGACATACTATATGATACACCAGATAGGAGCTGAAAAAGACATACTGTATTATAAAACCAGATAGGTGCTGAAGTAGACATACTATATGATACACCAGATAGGTGCTGAAGTAGACATATTGTATTATAAAACCAGATAGGTGCTGAAGTAGACATACTGTATGATACACCAGATAGGTGCTGAAGAAGACATAATGTATGATAAACCAGATAGGTGCTGAAGAAGACATACTGTATAATAAACCAGATAGGAGCTGAAGAAGACATACTGTATGATACACCAGATAGGTGCTGAAGTAGACATACTGTATTATAAAACCAGATAGGTGCTGATGAATACATACTGTATGATAAACCAGATAGGTGCTGAAGTAGACAAATGCTCTCCACCTACCTGCACGGGTGGCATTTGCTGCTTGTAGTTGCTGTGACGTCTCGTGGATCCTGATACAGGGCTCAACTCCTCTCTCTATCCTGGATACAATCTCTGGTTGCTCTGAAGGAATAAAAATGGTCAGACTGTAAAATGATTAACCATCTGCTATCTTCTACTGCTTCACTAACACCTTACTAGACTGCAGCCTTATTACACTACAGACTCCTGACACCCCTACTCCCAAAATCACATATTTATTAACTGCAGTTTCCCAGACTAGAGCTCAATCGAAACTGCCCCTCACACTACCCCCCCCCCCCAAAGAAGGCTGCAGCATTTAAAGTGTCCCTCACACTACACCCTCCCAACCAAGGTTGCAGCATCTGAACAGCTTTGACAACAAGAGTCCCCTGATCTGCCTCCCAACCAGAGCCCCGCCCCCTAAACTCCCAATCATAGTGTTCGCTTATTACATTGCTCCCTATTCACAGTTTAAGTCCCAAAAACCACAGTCTCACCAATTACAGACTTACTAAATGGACAACAGGACAACTATATTGTCGCCCATGACACATACCCCCGGCTTATGTGCAGCCAAATTAGCCTTATGTGGGGAAACCACTAGCCTCTTCCACAATTATCACATGGACATTTACTGGTAATATTACACACACAGTATGGGTAGGTTTATCACCTTTTATGTCGCACTGTGAATGGGAGCCAGGAGGTCCTGCCATGGTGAGAGTGATGCCTATGCTACCAAATGACAAAGTGGTCAGAGTGGTAAACCCCAAAACCAGCTGCTTATTAGATGATTATCTGCTGCAGGTAACCCTATACACAACCCTTCACCACAATAAACACTATATGGAATACCTCACCTCCTCAATTTATCCTATACGGTCTAGACTCTAAACTAACCCATCTCAATTAACCCCATAACCTCCAGACCCCCAAATGTAGTTAACTTTAACCACAATACCACAGTGAAATCCACTCCACCAAAATAAACCAGTACTAGGATTCCACTGTATAAACCCTATGCATATATATCCATAGAATACTTCTACATGACCCACCCAGTGCAGCACCCTCTATCTGCAACGGGCCACATAAGAGGGCATTGTGTGTGCTAGAGGAATCATAAGATGGGGTTATTGCCGTGGGGGTCTGAGGTCTAGAGGGATAATGTGTTGGATGCAGAAGACAAGTCCTACAAAGAAAGAAAAAAGGTGGGAACTCACAAAGACTTCCATCCCCCTCACAAACTAATATTGTTTTATACACACTCACACAAACATACACACTGTATTTATAAGTATATACTCTGGTTAATGAAAACAAATTAAAACCAATGAAGGGCTGAATGGTTGCCTTTGGATTCGAGGATGGACACCCCCATGGTTACATTTTTACAGACAGGGTTGAAATTTTTATTTGTAATTTAGGATTCAGCTGATACTGAATACTGATAAGCCAGACACACACTTTTTTAGAACACATGAAAAGCATTTGTATAAACATGTTGTTAAATAATCCAAAAAGCTAAGAGCCTTAGTCAAATTTTAGGAGATGTTATTCCCTGGCTCTCAGGATGCGTAAGGCATCTGATATCATGATCTTGATAAGGTTTGTGTGTGCACTCACTCTGCAGTAAAAACAATGATAGAAACATTAAATTTGAACCAAAAAGGCCCATCAAGTCTACGCATATTACATGTTACTTTTACCTTAGGATAGCCTTATGCATGTCCCATCAAGCCTACACATATTACATGTTACTTATTACTTAGTATAGCCTTATGTATGTCCAATCAAGTCTACGCATATTACATGTTACTTTTACCTTAGGATAGCCTTATGCATGCCCCATCAAGTCTACACATATTACACGTTACTTTTACCTTAGGATAGCCTTATGCATGTCCCATCAAGTCTACACATATTACATGTTACTTATTACTTAGTATAGCCTTATGTATGTCCCATCAGTTCTACACATATTACATGTTACTTTTACCTTAGGATAGCCTTATGCATGTCCCATCAAGTCTACACATATTACATGTTACTTATTACTTAGTATAGCCTTATGCATGTCCTATCAAGTCTACCCATATTACATGTTACTTTTACCTTAGGATAGCCTTATGCATGTCCCATCAGTTCTACACATATTACATGTTACTGTTTCCTTAGGATAGCCTTATGCATGTCCCATCAAGTGTACACATATTACATGTTACTTACTACTTAGGATAGCCTTATGCATGTCCCATCAATTCTACACATATTACATGTTACTGTTTCCTTAGGATAGCCTTATGCATGTCCCATCAAGTCTACCCATATTACATGTTACTGTTTCCTTAGGATAGCCTTATGCATGTCCCATCAAGTCTACCCATATTACATGTTACTTTTACCTTAGGATTTCCTTATGCATGTCCCATCAAGTCTTCATATATTACATGTTACTTATTACTTAGTATAGCCTTATGCATGTCCCATCAAGTCTACACATATTACTGTTACTTATTACTTAGTATAGCCTTATGCATGTCCCATCAAGTCTACACATATTACATGTTACTTATTACTTAGTATAGCCTTATGCATGTCCCATCAAGTCTACACATATTACATGTTACTTATTACTTAGTATAACCTTATGCATGTCCCATCAAGTCTACACATATTACATGTTACTTATTACTTAGTATAGCCTTATGTATGTCCCATCAAGTCTACACATATTACTGTTACTTATTACTTAGTATAACCTTATGCATGTCACATCAAGTCTACACATATTACATGTTACTTATTACTTAGGATAGCCTTATGCATGTCCCATCAAGTCTACACATATTACATGTTACTTATTACTTAGTATAACCTTATGCATGTCCCATCAAGTCTATACATTACACATTACTTTTACCTTAGGATAGCCTTATGCATGTCCCATCAAGTCTACACATATTACTTGTTACTTTTACCTTAGGATAGCCTTATGAATGTCCCATCAAGTCTACCCATATTACAGTTTCCTTAGGATAACCTTATGCATGTTCCATCAGTTCTACACATATTACATGTTACTTTTACCTTAGGATAGCCTTATGCATGTCCCATCAAGTCTACACATATTACATGTTACTGTTTCCTTAGGATAACCTTATGCATGTCCCATCAGTTCTACACATATTACATGTTACTTTTTACTTAGTATAACCTTATGCATGTCCCATCAAGTCTACACATATTACATGTTACTTATTACTTAGTATAGCCTTATGCATGTCCCATCAAGTCTACCCATATTACATGTTACTTTTACCTTAGGATAGCCTTATGCATGTCCCATCAGTTCTACACATATTACATGTTACTGTTTCCTTAGGATAGCCTTATGCATGTCCCATCAAGTGTACACATATTACATGTTACTTATTACTTAGGATAGCCTTATGCATGTCCCATCAATTCTACACATATTACATGTTACTGTTTCCTTAGGATAGCCTTATGCATGTCCCATCAAGTCTACCCATATTACATGTTACTGTTTCCTTAGGATAGCCTTATGCATGTCCCATCAAGTCTACCCATATTACATGTTACTTTTACCTTAGGATTTCCTTATGCATGTCCCATCAAGTCTTCATATATTACATGTTACTTATTACTTAGTATAGCCTTATGCATGTCCCATCAAGTCTACACATATTACATGTTACTTATTACTTAGTATAACCTTATGCATGTCCCATCAAGTCTACACATATTACATGTTACTTATTACTTAGTATAACCTTATGTATGTCCCATCAAGTCTACACATATTACTGTTACTTATTACTTAGTATAGCCTTATGCATGTCACATCAAGTCTACACATATTACATGTTACTTAATACTTAGTATAGCCTTATGCATGTCCCATCAAGTCTACACATATTACATGTTACTTATTACTTAGTATAGCCTTATGCATGTCACATCAAGTCTACACATATTACATGTTACTTATTACTTAGGATAGCCTTATGCATGTCCCATCAAGTCTACACATATTACATGTTACTTATTACTTAGTATAACCTTATGCATGTCACATCAAGTCTACACATATTACATGTTACTTATTACGTAGGATAGCCTTATGCATGTCCCATCAAGTCTACACATATTACATGTTACTTATTACTTAGTATAACCTTATGCATGTCCCATCAAGTCTACACATATTACTGTTACTTATTACTTAGTATAACCGTATGCATGTCACATCAAGTCTACACATATTACTGTTACTTATTACTTAGTATAACCGTATGCATGTCACATCAAGTCTACACATATTACATGTTACTTATTACTTAGTATAGCCTTATGTATGTCCCATCAAGTCTACACATATTACATGTTACTTTTACCTTAGGATAGCCTTATGCATGTCCCATCAGTTCTACACATATTACATGTTACTGTTTCCTTAGGATAGCCTTATGCATGTCCCATCAAGTCTACACATATTACATGTTACTTATTACTTAGTATAACCTTATGCATGTCCCATCAAGTCTACACATATTACATGTTACTTATTACTTAGTATAGCCTTATGTATGTACCATCAAGTCTACACATATTACATGTTACTTTTACCTTAGGATAGCCTTATGCATGTCCCATCAGTTCTACACATATTACATGTTACTTATTACTTAGTATAGCCTTATGTATGTCCCATCAAGTCTACACATATTACATGTTACTTATTACTTAGTATAGCCTTATGCATGTTCCATCAGTTCTACACATATTACATGTTACTGTTTCCTTAGGATAGCCTTATGCATGTCCCATCAATTCTACACATATTACATGTTACTGTTTCCTTAGGATAGCCTTATGCATGTCCCATCAGTTCTACACATATTACATGTTACTGTTTCCTTAGGATAGCCTTATGCATGTCCCATCAATTCTACACATATTACATGTTACTCTTTCCTTAGGATAGCCTTATGCATGTCCCATCAAGTCTACACATATTACATGTTACTTATTACTTAGGATAACCTTATGCATGTCCCATCAAGACTACCCATATTACATGTTACTGTTTCCTTAGTATAGCCTTATGCATGTCCCATCAAGTCTACCCATATTACATGTTACTTTTTCCTTAGGATAGCCTTATGCATGTCCCATCAAGTCCACACATATTACATGTTACTTATTACTTATTATAGCCTTATGCATGTCCCATCAAGTCTACACATATTACATGTTACTTACTACTTAGTATAACCTTATGCATGTCCCATCAAGTCTACCCATATTACACGTTACTGTTTCCTTAGTATAACCTTATGCATGTCCCATCAAGTCTACCCATATTACATGTTACTGTTTCCTTAGGATAGCCTTATGTATGTCCCATCAAGTCTACACATATTACAGGTTACTTTTTCCTTAGGATAACCTTATGCATGTCCCATCAAGTCTACACATATTACATGTTACTTATTACTTAGTATAGCCTTATGTATGTCCCATCAGTTCTACACATGTCCTATCAAGTCTACACATATTACACGTTACTGTTTCCTTAGTATAACATTATGCATGTCCCATCAAGTCTACACATATTACATGTTACTGTTTCCTTAGGATAGCCTTATGTATGTCCCATCAAGTCTACCCATATTACATGTTACTTTTACCTTAGGGTAGCCTTATGCATGTCCCATCAAGTCTACACATATTACACGTTACTGTTTCCTTAGTATAACCTTATGCATGTCCCATCAAGTCTACCCATATTACATGTTACTGTTTCCTTAGGATAGCCTTATGTATGTCCCATCAAGTCTACACATATTACAGGTTACTTTTTCCTTAGGATAACCTTATGCATGTCCCATCAAGTCTACACATATTACATGTTACTTATTACTTAGTATAGCCTTATGTATGTCCCATCAGTTCTACACATATTACATGTTACTGTTTCCTTAGGATAGCCTTATGTATGTCCCATCAAGTCTACCCATATTACATGTTACTTTTACCTTAGTATAGCCTTATGCATGTCCCATCAAGTCTACCCATATTACACGTTACGTTTACCTTAGTATAGCCTTATGCATGTCCCATCAAGTCTACCCATATTACATGTTACTTTTACCTTAGGATAGCCTTATGCATGTCCCATCAAGTCTACACATATTACACGTTACTTTTTCCTTAGGATAACCTTATGCATGTCCCATCAAGTCTACGCATATTACATGTTACTGTTTCCTTAGGATAGCCTTATGCATGTCCCATCAAGTCAACCCATATAACATGTTACTTATTACTTAGTATAGCCTTATGCATGTCCCATCAAGTCTACCCATATTACACGTTACTTTTACCTTAGGATAGCCTTATGTATGTCCCATCAAGTCTACACATATTACACGTTACTTTTTCCTTAGGATAGCCTTATGCATGTCCCATCAAGTCTACCCATATTACATGTTACTGTTTCCTTAGGATAGCCTTATGCATGTCCCATCAAGTCTACCCATATTACACGTTACTGTTTCCTTAGGATAGCCTTATGCATGTCCCATCAAGTCTATACATATTACATGTTACTTTTACCTTAGTATAGCCTTATGCATGTCCCATCAAGTCTACCCATATTACACGTTACTTATTACTTAGTATAGCCTTATGTATGTCCCATCAGTTCTACACATATTACATGTTACTGTTTCCTTAGGATAGCCTTATGTATGTCCCATCAAGTCTACCCATATTACATGTTACTTTTACCTTAGTATAGCCTTATGCATGTCCCATCAAGTCTACCCATATTACACGTTACGTTTACCTTAGTATAGCCTTATGCATGTCCCATCAAGTCTACCCATATTACATGTTACTTTTACCTTAGGATAGCCTTATGCATGTCCCATCAAGTCTACCCATATTACATGTTACTTTTACCTTAGTATAGCCTTATGCATGTCCCATCAAGTCTACACATATTACACGTTACTTTTTCCTTAGGATAACCTTATGCATGTCCCATCAAGTCTACGCATATTACATGTTACTGTTTCCTTAGGATAGCCTTATGCATGTCCCATCAAGTCAACCCATATAACATGTTACTTATTACTTAGTATAGCCTTATGCATGTCCCATCAAGTCTACCCATATTACACGTTACTTTTACCTTAGGATAGCCTTATGTATGTCCCATCAAGTCTACACATATTACACGTTACTTTTTCCTTAGGATAGCCTTATGCATGTCCCATCAAGTCTACCCATATTACATGTTACTGTTTCCTTAGGATAGCCTTATGCATGTCCCATCAAGTCTACCCATATTACATGTTACTGTTTCCTTAGGATAGCCTTATGCATGTCCCATCAAGTCTACCCATATTACACGTTACTGTTTCCTTAGGATAGCCTTATGCATGTCCCATCAAGTCTATACATATTACATGTTACTTTTACCTTAGTATAGCCTTATGCATGTCCCATCAAGTCTACCCATATTACACGTTACTTTTACCTTAGGATAGCCTTATGCATGTCCCATCAAGTCTACCCATATTACACGTTACTGTTTCCTTAGGATAGCCTTATGCATGTCCCATCAAGTCTATACATATTACATGTTACTTTTACCTTAGTATAGCCTTATGCATGTCCCATCAAGTCTACCCATATTACACGTTACTTTTACCTTAGGATAGCCTTATGCATGTCCCATCAAGTCTACCCATATTACACGTTACTTTTACCTTAGGATAGCCTTATGCATGTCCCATCAAGTCTACCCATATTACATGTTACTGTTTCCTTAGGATAGCCTTATGCATGTCCTATCAAGTCTACCCATATTACACGTTACTGTTTCCTTAGGATAGCCTTATGCATGTCCCATCAAGTCTATACATATTACATGTTACTTTTACCTTAGTATAGCCTTATGCATGTCCCATCAAGTCTACCCATATTACACGTTACTTTTACCTTAGGATAGCCTTATGCATGTCCCATCAAGTCTACCCATATTACACGTTACTTTTACCTTAGGATAGCCTTATGCTTGTCCCATCAAGTCTACCCATATTAAACGTTACTTTTACCTTAGGATAACCTTATGCATGTCCCATCAAGTCTACGCATATTACATGTTACCGTTTCCTTAGGATAGCCTTATGCATGTCCCATCAAGTCTACACATATTACATGTTACTGTTTCCTTAGGATAACCTTATGCATGTCCCATCAAGTCTACCCATATTACAGTTACTTTTACCTTAGGATAGCCTTATGCATGTCCCATCAAGTCTACCCATATTACACGTTACTTTTACCTTAGGATAGCCTTATGCATGTCCCATCAAGTCTACCCATATTACATGTTACTGTTTCCTTAGGATAGCCTTATGCATGTCCCATCAAGTCTACCCATATTACACGTTACTGTTTCCTTAGGATAGCCTTATGTATGTCCCATCAAGTCTATACATATTACATGTTACTTTTACCTTAGTATAGCCTTATGCATGTCCCATCAAGACTACCCATATTACACGTTACTTTTACCTTAGGATAGCCTTATGCATGTCCCATCAAGTCTACCCATATTACACGTTACTGTTTCCTTAGGATAGCCTTATGCATGTCCCATCAAGTCTATACATATTACATGTTACTTTTACCTTAGTATAGCCTTATGCATGTCCCATCAAGTCTACCCATATTACACGTTACTTTTACCTTAGGATAGCCTTATGCATGTCCCATCAAGTCTACCCATATTACACGTTACTTTTACCTTAGGATAGCCTTATGCATGTCCCATCAAGTCTACCCATATTACATGTTACTGTTTCCTTAGGATAGCCTTATGCATGTCCTATCAAGTCTACCCATATTACACGTTACTGTTTCCTTAGGATAGCCTTATGCATGTCCCATCAAGTCTATACATATTACATGTTACTTTTACCTTAGTATAGCCTTATGCATGTCCCATCAAGTCTACCCATATTACACGTTACTTTTACCTTAGGATAGCCTTATGCATGTCCCATCAAGTCTACCCATATTACACGTTACTTTTACCTTAGGATAGCCTTATGCTTGTCCCATCAAGTCTACCCATATTACACGTTACTTTTACCTTAGGATAACCTTATGCATGTCCCATCAAGTCTACGCATATTACATGTTACCGTTTCCTTAGGATAGCCTTATGCATGTCCCATCAAGTCTACACATATTACATGTTACTGTTTCCTTAGGATAACCTTATGCATGTCCCATCAAGTCTACCCATATTACAGTTACTTTTACCTTAGGATAGCCTTATGCATGTCCCATCAAGTCTACCCATATTACACGTTACTTTTACCTTAGGATAGCCTTATGCATGTCCCATCAAGTCTACCCATATTACATGTTACTGTTTCCTTAGGATAGCCTTATGCATGTCCCATCAAGTCTACCCATATTACACGTTACTGTTTCCTTAGGATAGCCTTATGTATGTCCCATCAAGTCTACACATATTACAGGTTACTTTTTCCTTAGGATAACCTTATGCATGTCCCATCAAGACTACCCATATTACACGTTACTTTTACCTTAGGATAGCCTTATGCATGTCCCATCAAGTCTACGCATATTACATGTTACCGTTTCCTTAGGATAGCCTTATGCATGTCCCATGAAGTCTACGCATATTACACGTTACTTTTACCTTAGTATAGCCTTATGCATGTCCCATCAAGTCTACACATATTACATGTTACTTTTTCCTTAGGATAGCCTTATGCATGTCCCATCAAGTCTATACATATTACATGTTACTTTTACCTTAGTATAGCCTTATGCATGTCCCATCAAGTCTACCCATATTACACGTTACTTTTACCTTAGGATAGCCTTATGCATGTCCCATCAAGTCTACCCATATTACATGTTACTGTTTCCTTAGGATAGCCTTATGCATGTCCTATCAAGTCTACCCATATTACACGTTACTGTTTCCTTAGGATAGCCTTATGCATGTCCCATCAAGTCTATACATATTACATGTTACTTTTACCTTAGTATAGCCTTATGCATGTCCCATCAAGTCTACCCATATTACACGTTACTTTTACCTTAGGATAGCCTTATGCATGTCCCATCAAGTCTACCCATATTACACGTTACTTTTACCTTAGGATAGCCTTATGCTTGTCCCATCAAGTCTACCCATATTACACGTTACTTTTACCTTAGGATAACCTTATGCATGTCCCATCAAGTCTACGCATATTACATGTTACCGTTTCCTTAGGATAGCCTTATGCATGTCCCATCAAGTCTACACATATTACATGTTACTGTTTCCTTAGGATAACCTTATGCATGTCCCATCAAGTCTACCCATATTACAGTTACTTTTACCTTAGGATAGCCTTATGCATGTCCCATCAAGTCTACCCATATTACACGTTACTTTTACCTTAGGATAGCCTTATGCATGTCCCATCAAGTCTACCCATATTACATGTTACTGTTTCCTTAGGATAGCCTTATGCATGTCCCATCAAGTCTACCCATATTACACGTTACTGTTTCCTTAGGATAGCCTTATGTATGTCCCATCAAGTCTACACATATTACAGGTTACTTTTTCCTTAGGATAACCTTATGCATGTCCCATCAAGACTACCCATATTACACGTTACTTTTACCTTAGGATAGCCTTATGCATGTCCCATCAAGTCTACGCATATTACATGTTACCGTTTCCTTAGGATAGCCTTATGCATGTCCCATGAAGTCTACGCATATTACACGTTACTTTTACCTTAGTATAGCCTTATGCATGTCCCATCAAGTCTACACATATTACATGTTACTTTTTCCTTAGGATAGCCTTATGCATGTCCCCGGCATTTTTTAATTCCTTTACAGTGTTTGTGTTTACCACCTCTAATGGAAGTTTATTGCATGAATCCACCACCCTTTCTGTAAAAAAATGCTTCCTCAAATTTCTCCTGAATCTGTTACCCTCTAACTTTAGATTGTGACCCCTTGTTTTGGCATTTAATTTTTTATGGAATTTTTTTTCCAACTTCTACTTTATTAAAGGATTCCAAAACTTTCCATTTTTGGCCACAACCTCAACATCAATTTCCAATCAATAACTTGTATATTTCATCACCTACATAATTTTACAGTCCAACGATCTTTAGAAACACTATCAAATTAAATAATATTTTTTGCAGATGATGTCATTATAGCCAACCCTCTAATATGGGCCGTGCACGACCAAACCCAATTTCCAATAGCATTCCTATTTCGTGCATATCATTATGTGACAATGTCGTTACCATGCGCGCTGCGATCCGTTGACTCGCACATGCGCATATCATATCCCTGAAATCACACTTACCCATACAGTGGTATTGGAATAACGCATGCGCTTTTGAAGGTTCAAACGATTCAATCGGTTGTCATGTTCTCAATAATTACGGGTTGTTGACAATATAAGGAGTATAAGGCTTCACTACTTCTTATCTACAACCCATTTTTATTGCCGTTTAAGATGGGGACATTTAAATCACAAACTGAATAAGTGACTTATTACAAAGAGTGTGTAACAGACATATTTAAGGTTTACACCCTTTAGTTGCTGCATTTACCTTGCGGTTTGAAGTCATTGTATAACACGTAATATATTTTATACTTATTTTGTTAAGACTGTAAATATTCTAACATTGGTTACCATACAAAAAATATTTGTACAGATTTATATTTCAAAGCGTTTTAAATCCACTTATTGTGATTATTGACGTTATATATATATATATATATATGCACTCCTACTAACAAACTTCATATGCCAGGGTGCTAGGAGTGGTAAATAGAGCTAATAGACAAATCACTCTCTGGTCTTATCAAGTGTATAACACAATTTTATTACAGTGACGTTTCAGGGTATTCACCCTTTCATCAGACCAATGACATTGGTCTGATGAAAGGGTGAATACTCCGAAAACGTCACTGTAATAAAATTGTGTTATACACTTGATAAGACCAGAGAGTGATTTGTCTATTATTTATCTCTCTCTCTCTATTTATATATTATTTATTTATAAAATATTTTACCAGGAAGGATACATTGAGATTTCTCTTGTTTTCAAGTATGTCCTGGGTCCACAAAACATTGCATTGATACAAAAGGGTACAATAAAATACAAAAACAATAATAATACACAATATATGTAAAAAACATAATTTATGTAAGAACTTACCTGATAAATTCATTTCTGTCATATTGGCAAGAGTCCATGAGCTAGTGACGTATGGGATATACATTCCTACCAGGAGGGACAAAGTTTCCCAAACCTCAAAATGCCTATAAATACACCCCTCACCACACCCACAATTCAGTTTAACGAATAGCCAAGAAGTGGGGTGATAAGAAAGGAGCGAAAGCATCAAACAAGGAATTGGAATAATTGTGCTTTATACAAAAAAATCATAACCACCACAAAAAGGGTGGGCCTCATGGACTCTTGCTAATATGAAAGAAATGAATTTATCAGGTAGGTTCTTACATAAATTATGTTTTCTTTCATGTAATTGGCAAGAGTCCATGAGCTAGTGACGTATGGGATAGCAGATAGCCAAGATGTGGAACTTCCACGCAAGAGTCACTAGAGAGGGAGGGATAAAATAAAGACAGCCAATTCCGCTGAAAAAATAATCCACAACCCAAATCAAAAAGTTTTAATCTCATAATGAAAAAAACTGAAATTATAAGCAGAAGAATCAAACTGAAACAGCTGCCTGAAGTACTTTTCTACCAAAAACTGCTTCAGAAGAATAAAAAACATCAAAATGGTAGAATTTAGTAAAAGTATGCAAAGAGAATTTATGAGAAGAACACCAAGAAATGTAAGACTTCCAAACTCGGTAATAAATCTTTCTAGACACAGAATTACAAGCCTGTAACATAGTATTAATCACTGAATCAGAGAAACCTCTATGACTAAGTATTAAGCGTTCAATCTCCATACCTTCAAATTTAATGATTTGAAATCCTGATGGAAAAATGGGCCTTGAGATAGAAGGTCTGGCCTTAACGGAAGTAACCAAGGTTGGCAACTGGCCATCCGAACGAGATCCGCATACCAAAACCTGTGTGGCCATGCTGGAGCAACCAGCAGTACAAACGAACGCTCCATTAGGATTTTGGAAATCACTTTTGGAAGAAGAACTAGAGGCGGAAAGATATAAGCAGGTTGATAATTCCAAGGAAGTGACAACGCATCCACCGCTTCCGCCTGAGGATCCCTGGATCTGGACAGATACCTGGGAAGTTTCTTGTTTAGATGAGAAGCCATCAGATCTATTTCTGGAAGTCCCCAGATTTGAACAATCTGAAGATATACCTCTGGGTGAAGAGACCATTCGCCCGGATGTAACGTCTGGCGACTGAGATAATCCGCTTCCCAATTGTCTATACCTGGGATGTGAACCGCAGAAATTAGACAGGAGCTGGATTCCGCCCATACAAGTATCCGAGATACTTCTTTCATAGCCTGAGGACTGTGAGTCCCACCTTGATGATTGACATACGCCACGGTTTTGACATTGTCTGTCTGAAAACAAATAAACGATTCTCTCTTCAGAAGAGGCCAGAACTGAAGAGCTCTGAAAATCGCACTGAGTTCCAAAATGTTGATTGGTAATCTCGCCTCCTGAGATTCTCAAACCCCCTGCGCTGTCAGAGATCCCCATACAGCTCCCCAACCTGAAAGACTCCCATCTGTTGAGATCACAGTCCAGGTTGGATGAACAAAAGAGGCCCCTTGAATTAAACGATGGTGATCCAACCACCAAGTCAGAGAAGATCGAACATTGGGATTTAAGGATATTAATTGTGATATCTTTGTATAATCCCTGCACCATTGGTTCAGCATACAAAGCTGGAGAGGTCTCATGTGAAAACGAGCAAAAGGGATCGCGTCCGATGCAGCAGTCATGAGACCTAGAATTTCCATGCACAAAGCTACCGAAGGGAACGATTGAGACTGAAGGTTTCGACAAGCTGAAACCAATTTCAGACGTCTCTTTTCTGTTAGAGACAAAGTCATGGACACTGAATCTATTTGGAAACCCAAAAAGGTTACCCTTGTCTGAGGAATCAAGGAACTCTTTGGTAAATTGATCCTCCAACCATGTCTTTGAAGAAACAACACAAGTTGATTCGTATGAGATTCTGCAGAATGTAAAGACTGAGCAAGTACCAAGATATCATCCAAATAAGGAAATACCGCAATACCCTGTTCTCTGATTACAGAGAGAAGGGCACCAAGAACCTTTGAAAAGATCCTTGGAGCTGTTGCTAGGCCAAACGGAAGAGCAACAAACTGGTAATGCTTGTCTAGAAAAGAGAATCTCAGGAACTGATAGTGATCTGGATGAATTGAAATATGAAGATATGCATCATGTAAGTCTATTGTAGACATATAATGCCCTTGCTGAACAAAAGGCAGAATAGTCCTTATAGTCACCATTTTGAATGTTGGTATCCTTACATAACGATTCAATATGTTTAGATCCAGAACTGGTCTGAAGGAATTCTCCTTCTTTGGTACAATGAACAGATTTGAGTAAAACCCCAGACCCCGTTCCAGAACTGGAACTGGCACAATTACCCCAGCTGACTATGTCTGAAACACATTTCAGAAACGCCTGAGCCTTTACTGGGTTTACTGGAATGCGTGAGAGAAATTTTTTTTCTCACAGGCAGTCTTACCTTGAAACCTATTCTGTACCCTTGTGAAACAATGTTCTGAATCCAAAGACTTTGAATTGAATTGATCCAAACATCTTTGAAAAATCGTAACCTGCCCCCTACCAGCTGTGCTGGAATGAGGGCCGCACCTTCAAGCGGATTTGGGAGCTGGTTTTGACTTTCTAAAAGGCTTGGATTTATTTCAGACTGGAGAAGGTTTCCAAACGGAAACTGTTCCTTTAGGGGAAGGGTCAGGCTTCTGTTCCTTATTCTGACGAAAGGAACGAAAACGATTAGCACTTAGCAGCCCTATATTTACCTTTAGATTTTTTGTCCTGAGGCAAAAAGGCTCCCTTCCCCTCAGTAACAGTTGAAATTATTGAATCCAACTGAGAACCAAATAATTTATTACCTTGGAAAGAAAGAGGAAGCAACGTTGACTTAGAAGTCATATCTGCATTCCAAGACTTAAGCCATAAAGCTCTTCTAGCTAAAATAGCTAAAGACATATACCTGACATCAATCCTAATGATATAAAAAATGGCATCACAAACAAAGTTATTAGCATGTTGAAGAAATTTAACAATGCTATAAGCATTATGGTCTGACACTTGTTGCGCTAAAGCCTCCAACCAGAAGGTGGAAGCTGCAGCAGCATCAGCCAAAGAAATAGCAGGTCTAAGAAGATTACCTGAACATAAATAAGCCTTCCTTAGAAAGGATTCAAGCTTCCTATCTAAAGGATCCTTAAAAGAAGTACTATCTGCCGTAGGAATAGTAGTACGTTTAGCAAGAGTAGAGATAGCCCCATCAACTTTGGGGATTTTTCCCCAAAACTCTAATCTATCAGATGGCAAAGGGTACAATTTCTTAAACCTTGGAGAAGGAGTAAATGAAGTACCCAGACTATTCCATTCCCTAGAAATTACTTCTGAAATAGCATCAGGAACTGGAAAAACTTCTGGAATAACTACATGAGGTTTAAAAACTGAATTTAAACGCTTATTAGTTTTAATATCAAGAGGACTAGACTCCTCCATATCTAATGCAATCAACACTTCTTTAAGTAAAGAACGAATAAACTCCATCTTAAACAAATATGAAGATTTATCAGTGTCAATATCTGAGGCAGAATCTTCTGAACCAGATAGATCCTCATCAGAAATAGATAAGTCAGAATGATGGCGGTCATTTAAAAATTCATCTGAAATATGAGAAGTTTTAAAAGACCTTTTACGTTTACTAGAAGGAGGAATAACAGACAGAGCCTTCCGAATAGAATTAGAAACAAATTCTCTTACATTAACAGGAACATCCTGAACATTAGATGTTGAAGGAACAACAACAGGTAATGGATTATTACTAACTAGTCCTAAAGCCCGTGTACACAGGCCAATTTTTTAGGTACCGCGGTTCCAACCCTTGCTCCCTCTCTCTCCCCCCTCTCTTTTGAGTTCTCTCTCTCCCCCTTATTTTGCACTCTCCCCCCTCTTTTGCTCTCTCTCTCCCACCTCTTTTGCTCTCTCTCTCTCTTCCCCCCCTCATCTGCTCTCTCCCCCCTCTTGCTCTCTCTTGCCCTCTTTTGCTCTCTCTCTCCCCTCTTTTGCTCTCTCTCTCCCCCCTCTCTTTTGCTCTCTCTCCCCCTCTCTTTTGCTCTCTCTTCCCCTCTCTTTTGCTCTCTCTCCCCCTCTTTTGCTCTCTCTCCCCCTCTCTTTTGCTCTCTCTTCCCCTCTTTTGCGCTCTCTCCCCCTTCTCTTTTGCTCTCTCTCCCTCTTTTGTGCACTCTCTCTCCCCCCTCTCTTTTAAACTCTCTCTCCCCCCCTCTCTTTTGAGCTCTCTCTCCCCCCCTCTTTTGAGCTCTCTCCCCCCCCCTCTCTTTTAAACTCTCTCTCCCCCCCTCTCTTTTGAGCTCTCTCTCCCCCCCTCTCTTTTGAGCTCTCTCTCTCCCCCTCTTTTTTGTGCTTTCTCCCCCTTGCGCTCTCTCCCCCTCTTTTTTGCGCTCTCTCCCCCTCTCTTTTGTGCTCTCTCCCCTCTCTTTTGCGCTCTCTCTCTCCCTCTTTTGCACTCTGTCTCCCCCTTCTTTTGTGCTCCCTCCCCCCTCTTTTGCGCTCTCTTTTAAACTCTCCCCCCTCTCTTTTGCGCTCTCTCTCCCCCCTCTCTTTTGAGCTCTCTCCCCCTCTTTTGTGCGCTCTCTCCCCCTCTCTTGCGCTCTCTCTCCCACCTCTTTTAAGCTCTCTCTCCCCCCTCTCTCTCCCCCTCTTTCTCTCCCACTCTCTTGCACTCTCTCTCCCTCTTTTGCTCTTCACCCCTCTTCTGCTCGCTTTCTTTCCTTCCTTCCTTTGTTTTGGTCTCTCCCGTCGGCCACGCCCCTCCCGCGCACTCCTACGAGGCCACGCCCCCTCGTCACGCCCGTCGGCCACGCCCCTCCGTCATGCCGGCCACGCCCCCATCACGGCACACCCGACGCCGGTCACGCCCCCACCAGGCAGCTTCCGCAGTGCGCACTACTCTGCAGCTGAAGGCCAGGTGTGTTTGTCCGCGCGCAGTCTCTACTGCGCATGACGGCTTCAGACAAACACACTTGGCCTTGGCCTTTTATAATATAGGATGGAAATATTATCTGCGTTAGATAGTTTATCATGATAACTAACACAAACTACAGCCGGAGGAACAGTTACCAAAAGTTTACAACAAATGCACTTAGCTTTGGTAGAACCAACATCAGGCAGCGTCTTTCCAGAAGTAGATTCTGATACAGGGTCAGGTAGTGACATCTTGCAATATGTAATAGAAAAAACAACATATAAAGCAAAATTATCAAATTCCTTAAATGACAGTTTCAGGAATGGGAAAAAATGCAAAACAAAACAAGCCTCTAGCAACCAGAAGCAACTAAAAAGTGAGACTGAAATAATGTGAAAAAAACTGGCGCCAAGTATGACGCCCACATTTTTGGCGCCAAGTATGATGCCCACATTTTTTGGCGCCAAGAATGACGCCCACATTTTTGGCGCCAAAAACGTCTGCAACACACATGCGTCAAAAAAAGACGCAACCACGTGGAAACTTCTGGCGTCAACTATGACGGCGGAAATGCCGAAATTTTTGCGGCATAAAAGTCTCGCACCAAAAATGACGCAATAAATTGTAGAATTTTCTGCACCCGCGAGCCTAACAGCCCGCAATTTAGAAGAAAAAAGCCAATTGAAAATTTTAAGGTAAGAAAAATATTTATTCATATGCATTTTCCCAAAAAATGAAACTGACAGTCTGAAAGAAGGAACACTGATTATCCTGAATCATGGCAAATATAAGTTTAAAACATATATTTAGAACTTTACATATAAAGTGCCCAACCATAGCTTAGAGTGTCATGAATAAAATAAGACTTACTTACCCTAAGACACTCATCTACATATAGTAGATAGCCAAACCAGTACTGAAACGAGAATCAGTAGAGGTAATGGTATATAAGAGTATATCGTCGATCTGAAAAGGGAGGTAGGAGAAGAAATCTCTACAACCGATAACACAGAACCTATGAAATAGATCTCCTAGAGGAAGACCATGGTATTCAAATAGGCAATACTCTCTTCACATCCCTCTGACATTCACTGCACTCTGAGAGGAAAACCGGGCTTCAGCCTGCTGCGAAGCGCATATCAACGTAGACATCTAGCACAAACTTACTTCACCACCTCCATGGGAGGCAAAGTTTGTAAAACTGAATTGTGGGTGTGGTGAGGGGTGTATTTATAGGCATTTTGAGGTTTGGGAAACTTTGCCCCTCCTGGTAGGAATGTATATCCCATACGTCACTAGCTCATGAACTCTTGCCAATTACATGAAAGAAATTTAACATGACAGGTGCATTCTGTTTTAATATGTAGAGAGGGATCTCTTAAAGGATATTAGGCTTGGGGAAGGTTTGAAAGTGTGCGGGAGGTCGTTCCATAATTGTGGTGCTCTGTAGGAAAAGGAGGATCGAGCTGCTTTCTTTTTGTATTGAGGCAAGCTAAATAATGTCCTGGTACTGGATCGGAGGTTATAGGAGGTGGGAACAGCCGGGGAGAGCATTCTTCTCAGGTAGGGTGGGAGCTTCCCAGAAAAGCTCTTAAACACAAGGCAGGAAAGATGGAGGGTGCGCCTGGATTCCAGCGACAGCCAGTTTAGTTCTTTTAGCATGTCACAATGGTGGGTTCTGTAGTTGCATTGTAGCACAAAGCGGCAGAATGAGTTATACAATGTATTAAGTTTATTAAGGTGAGTTTGCGGTGCAGATGCATATACTACGACCCCGTAATCCATGATAGGCATCAGCATTTGCTGTAAATCTTTTCCTTTACTGTAGGGCTGAGGCAGGATTTGTTTCTGTACAGGGCACCTAGTTTTGGATAAAGTTTAGATGCAAGTTTTTCTATGTGGAGGCCAAAAGATAGATTGGGGTCTAACAACATACCTAAGTATTTGAAAGAGTGGACTGCGGTCAGCGTGCAATTGGATTTTGTTTTGATGTGTAGATGGGAATTTTGGTCCCGTTCCAAAGATCATTGTGACAGTTTTGTCAGTGTTTAGGAAGAGTTTGTTTTTTGAGATCCACTTTTCTACCACTGTGAACTGGTCTTGGAGCACTGCTTCAAGCTGCGGCAGATTGGAATTGTTTGCATAGATTACCGTGTCATCTATGTACATGTGTGCAGTTGAGGATTTGCAGACATTAGGCAGAGCATTTATAAATAATGTGAATAGTAGGGGGCCGAGAATGGAACCTTGGGGAACACCACACATGACTGGGAGAGGGAGGGAGTCGCTGTCAGAAATGGAGACATATTGTGATTGATCTGATACATATGATCGAAACCAAGTTAACCGACGATCAGCAATACCAGAGTTTTTTAGTTTGAGCAGTAGTATGTCGTGGTCTACTATGTCAAAGGCCTTTGCAAAATCAAGGAACATAGCTCCAGTTAGGTCTCCTTGTTCCATGCCAGTTTTGGATGTCGTTGCAAACTTTTAGGAGGGCAGTTGTAGTGGAGTGATTCGGCGAAAACATGATTGATCAGGGGTCAGATAGTTAGATTGTTGGTAATACTCACATAGTTGTGTATGGACGCATTTTTCTAAGATTTTTGACAATACTGGGAGCAAAGATATAGGGCGATAATTAGAAACCAAGGTTAACTCCCCACTTTTATGGATAGGCACTACTATTGCAGTTTTCCAAAGTTTGGGTATGTATCCAGATACCAAGGATTCGTTAATTAGGGTTGTGACAGGTTTAGCAATTGCCGGCGCACTGAGCTTCAACAGTATTGCTGGGATTTGATCAGGTCCAGACTGGTTTTTAATTTTTAGATCATTAAGGTGTTTCTTAATGACATTGATGGGTACAGGTCTAAAATTGAACTTCTCTATATTGGGTCTTTGCTGATTTAGTGGGGCCTGATCCACATTTGTAGTTTCAGGATGCATGCCATTTATTAGTTTGTCAATCAGGGTGGTGGAGCATCTGACAAAATAACTATTAAAGGCATTTGCTACGTCTAAGGGGAGTTGCAGGGTTTGGTTGTCCACATTGACAGTGGGGGGTTGGGAGTGGATTGGTAGATTTTTTAAGTTATTTATGAGTTTCCAAAACTTTCTAGGGTTTGATATGTTATTGTTCAGTTTTTCACAGAAATATTGGGCCTTGGACAATTTTGTTTGTTTAGTGCATATATTTCGCCATTGTCTATACACAGTGATCGTTCATAGAGCCTGTATGCTTGAAATATATATATCATAAGAGTGTGTATTTCTTTTTCAATATTCTTATGTGTTTGCTCAAAATACTATCACTAATATAAATAACATTTATCCATTGTTATTTAAAGGCATATGCTATTAGAAGGTAAAATAGCATGTCTTATACAGATAATGTAATATGAATAAACTTTTACAGTGCAATAATTATGTCTGCCTTTTCATTAACGATATTTTGCTATATTTTTCAAGATATGAAACTGTAATACTATTCACAATCTAAATTATATATATATATATTTATATATATATATATTTTTATATATATATACACTGTATATATATATATATATTGCTGCAGGAGTGTAAGCTTAGTATTATTTAAAATATCTTAGTCTTTGTACAAAATATACCATTCATTTTTTTCTGCATATAATAAACTTTATACTTGACTCTTATTTGAAAATGATGTTTCTTTCATGTAACTGGCAAGAGTCCATGAGCTAGTGACGTATGGGCTATACATTCCTACCAGGAGGGGCAAAGTTTCCCAAACCTCAAAATGCCTATAAATACACCCCCCACCACACCCACAATTCAGTTTTACAAACTTTGCCTCCTATGGAGGTGGTGAAGTAAGTTTGTGCTAGATTTCTACGTTGATATGCGCTTCTCAGCATGCTGAAGCCCGATTCCTCTCAGAGTACAGTGAATGACAGAGGGATGTGAGGGGAGAATCACCTATTGAATGCAATGGTCATCCTAACAGGGATCTATTTCATAGGTTCTCTGTTATCGGTCGTAGAGATTCATCATCTACCTCCCTTTTCAGATCGACGATATACTCTTATATACCATTACCTCTACTGATTCTCGTTTCAGTACTGGTTTGGCTATCTACTTTATGTAGATGAGTGTCTTTTGGTAAGCATGTTTTCTTTTTTATGACACTCTCAGCTATGGTTTGGCACTTTATATGTAAAGTTCTAAATATATGTTTTATACTTATATTTGCCATGATTCAGGTTAATCAGTATATTTCCTTCTTACAGACTGTCAGTTTCATTTTGGGAAATGCATATGAATAAATTTTTTTCTTACCTGAAAATTTTTCAAATTGACTTTCTTTCTAAATTGCGGGCTGTTAGGCTCGTAGGAGCGCAAAATGCTATAATTTATTGCGTCATTCTTGGCGCAAGACTTTTTTGGCACGAGAATTACGTTTGTTGACGTAATGACGTTATTTCCGGCGTCTTAGTTGGCACCAAGAGTTTTCACATAGTTGCGTCATCTATGACGCTCCTGTTTGTGGCAGACGTTCTTGGCGCCAAAAAATATTTTGTCAATTGTGGGCGTCATACTTGGCACCAGGTTTTTGACATTATTTAAGTCGTCATTTCTTTTTGCTTCTGGTTTCCAGAGGCTTATTCTGTTTGCATTTTTTCCCATTCCTGAAACTGTCATATAAGGAAATTGATAATTTTGCTTTATATGTTGTATTTTCTATTACATATTGCAAGATGTCTCAGACTGACCCTGTCTCAGAATCTACTTCTGGAATGCTGCTGCCTGATGTCGGTTCTACCAAAGCTAAGTGCATTTGTTGTAAACTTGTGGTAACTGTTCCTCCGGCTGTAGTTTGTGTTAGTTGCCATGATAAACTTTCAAAAGCAGACAACATTTCCATTAGTAGTAGTCCATTACCTGTTGTTGTTCCTTCAACATCTAATGTTGAGGATATTCCTGTTAATGTGAGAGAATTTGTTTCTAATTCTATTCAGAAGGCCCTGTTATAACACCTTCTAATAAACGTAAAAGGTCTTTTAAAACTTTTCATAAATTCGATGAATTTTTAAATGACCGACAGCATTCTGATTTATCTATCTCTGATGAGGATCTATCTGGTTCTGAAGATTCTACCTCAGATATTGACACTGACAAAACTTCATATTTATTATAAACTTTAAAATGGAGTATATTTGTTCTTTATTAAAAGAGGTGTTGACTGCATTAGATATGGAGGAGACTAGTCCTCTTGATATTAAAACCAGTAAACGTTTAAATTTGTTTTTTAAACCTCATGTAGTTATTCCAGAGGTTTTTCCAGTTCCTGGTGCTATTTCAGATGTAATTTCTAGGTAATGGAATAGTCTGGGTACTTCATTTACTCCTTCTTCAAGGTTTAAGAGACTGTACCCTTTGCCGACTGATAGATTGGAGTTTTGGGAAAAGATCCCCAAAGTTGATGGGGCTATCTCTACTCTTGCTAAGCGTACTACTATTCCTACGGCAGATAGTACTTCTTTTAAAGATCCTTTAGATAGGAAGCTTGAATCTTATCTAAGGAAGGCTTATTTATGTTCAGGTCATCTTCTTAGGCCTGCTATTTCTTTGGCTGATGTTGCTGCGGCTTCAACTTTCTGGTTGGAAACTTTAGCGCAACAAGTACCAGATCCTAATGTGTATAGCATTGTTAAGCTAATTCAACATGCTAATAATTTCATTTGTGATGCCATTTTTGATATCATTAGAATTGATGTCAGGTATATGTCTTTAGCTATTTTAGCCAAAAGAGCTTTGTGGCTTAAATCTTGGAATGCGGATATGACTTTTAAGTCAACGTTGCTATCTCTATCTTTCCAAGGTAATACATTATTTGGTTCTCAGTTGGATTCTATCATTTCAACTGTCACTGGGGGGAAGGGAGCCTTTTTGCCTCAGGATAAAACATCTAAGGGTAAATTTAGGGCTGCTAACCGTTTTCGTTCCTTTCGTCAGAATAAGGAACAGAAACCTGACCCTTCCCCTAAAGGAACGGTTTCCAATTGGAAGCCTTCTCCAGTCTGGAATAAATCCAAGCCTTTTAGAAAATCAAAACCAGCCCCCAAGTCCGCATGAAGGTGCGGCCCTCATTCCAGCGCAGCTGGTAGGGGGCAGATTACGATTTTTCAAAGATGTTTGGATCAATTCAATCCAAAATCATTGGATTCAGAATATTGTTTCTCAAGGGTACAGAATAGGTTTCAAGGTAAGACCGCCTGTGAGAAGTTTCTTTCACGCATTCCAGTGAACCTAGTAAAGGCTCAGGCTTTATTGAAGTGTGTTTCAGACCTGGAGTTATCCGGGGTAATTGTGCCAGTTCCATATCTGGAACAGGGTCTGGGGTTTTATTCAAATCTGTTCATTGTTCCAAAGAAAGAGAATTCTTTCAGACCAGTTCTGGATCTAAAAATTTTGAATCGTTATGTAAGAATACCAACATTCAAAATGGTGACTATAAGGACTATTCTGCCTTTTGTTCAGCAAGGGCATTATATGTCCACAATAGACTTACAGGATGCTTATCTTCATATTCCGATTCATCCAGATCACTATCAGTTCCTGAGATTCTCTTTTCTAGACAAGCATTACCAGTTTGTTGCCCTTCCGTTTGGCCTAGCAACAGCTCCAAGGATCTTTTCAAAGGTTCTCGGTGCCCTACTCTCTGTAAATAAGAGAGCGGGGTATTCCAGTGTTTCCTTATTTGGACGATATCTTGGTACTTGCTCAGTCTTTACATTCTGCAGAATCTCACACAAATCAACTAGTGTTGTTTCTTCAAAGACATGGTTGGAGGATCAATTTACCAAAAAGTTCCTTGATTCCTCAGACAAGGGTAACCTTTTTAGGATTCCAAATAGATTCAGTATCCATGACTTTGTCTCTAACAGACAAAAGACGTCTGAAATTGGTTTCAGCTTGTCGGAACCTTCAGTCTCAGTCATTCCCTTCAGTAGCTATGTGCATGGAGGTTTTAGGTCTCATGACTGCAGCATCGGACGCGATCCCCTTTGCTCGTTTTCACATGAGACCTCTCCAGCTTTGTATGCTGAACCAATGGTGCAGGGATTATACAAAGATATCACAATTAATATCCTTAAATCCCAGTATTCGACTATCTCTGACTCGGTGGTTAGATCACCACCGTTTGGTTCAGGGGCCTCTTTTGTTCGTCCAACCTGGACTGTGATTTCAACAGATGCAAGTCTTTCAGGTTGGGGAGCTGTCTGGGGATCTCTGATAGCACAGGGGGTTTGGAAATCTCAAGAGGCGAGATTACCAATCAATATTTTGGAACTCCGTGCGATTCTCAGAGCTCTTCAGTTTTGGCCTCTTCTGAAGAGAGAACCATTTATTTGTCACAACCGTGGCGTATGTCAATCATCAAGGTGGGACTCACAGTCCTCAAGCTATGAAAGAAGTATCTTGGATACTTGCATGGGCGGAATCCAGCTCCTGTCTAATCTCTGCGGTCCATATCCCAGGTATAGACAATTGGGAAGCGGATTATCTCAGTCGCCAGACTTTACATCCGGGAGAATGGTCTCTTCAACCAGATGTGTTTCTTCAGATGGTTCAGATGTGGGGGCTTCCAGAAATAGATATGATGGCTTCTCATCTAAACAGGAAACTTCCCAGGTATCTGTCCAGGTCCAGGGATCCTCAGGCGGAAGCAGTGGATGCGTTGTCACTTCCTTGGAATTATCAACCTGCTTATATCTTTCCGCCTCTAGTTCTTCTTCCAAGAGTGATTTCCAAAATCATAATGGAGAGTTCATTTGTACTGCTGGTGGCTCCAGCATGGCCACACAGGTTTTGGTATGCGGATCTTGTTCGGATGTCCAGTTGCCAACCTTGGCCACTTCCGTTAAGGCCGGACCTACTATCTCAAGGTCCGTTTTTCCATCAGGATCTCAAATCATTAAATTTGAAGGTATGGAGATTGATCGTTTAGTGCTTAGTCATAGAGGTTTCTCTGACTCAGTGATTAATACTATGTTGCACGCTTGCAAATCTGTGTCTAGAAAGATTTATTACCGAGTTTGGAAGACTTACATTTCATGGTGTGCTTCTCATAAATTCTCTTGGCATTCTTTTAGAATTCCTAGAATTTTACAGTTTCTTCAGGATGGTTTGGATAAGGGTTTGTCTGCAAGTTCCTTGAAAGGACAAATCTCTGCTCTTTCTGTTCTGTTTCACAGAAAAATTGCTAATCTTCCTGACATTCATTGTTTTGTACAGGCTTTGGTTCGTATCAAGCCTGTCATTAAGCCAATTTCTCCTCCTTGGAGTCTTAATTTGGTTTTGAGGGCTTTACAGGCTCCTCCGTTTGAGCCTATGCATTTTCTGGACATTAAATTACTTTCTTGGAAAGTATTGTTTCTTTTGGCCATCTCTTCTGCTAGAAGAGTTTCTGAATTATCTGCTCTTTCTTGTGAGTCTCCTTTTCTGATTTTTCATCAGGATAAGGCGGTTTTGCGGACTTCATTTAAATTTTTACCTAAAGTTGTGAATTCCAACAACATTAGTAGATAAATTGTTGTCCCTTCGTTGTGTCCTAATCCTAAGAATTCTTTGGAAAGATCTTTACATTCTTTGGACGTGGTAAAAGCTTTGAAATATTATGTTGAAGCTACTAAAGATTTCAGAAAGACTTCTAGTCTATTTGTTATCTTTTCTGGTTCTAGGAAAGGTCAGAAGGCTTCTGCCATTTCTTTGGCATCTTGGTTAAAGCTTTTGATTCATCATGCTTATTTGGAGTCGGGTAAATCCCCGCCTCAGAGGATTACGGCTCATTCTACTAGGTCAGTTTCTACTTCCTGGGCTTTTAAGAATGAAGCTTCTGTTGATCAGATTTGCAAAGCAGCAACTTGGTCTTCTTTGCATACTTTTACTAAATTCTACCATTTTGATGTTTTCTCTTCTTCAGAAGCAGTTTTTGGTAGAAAAGTTCTTCAGGCAGCTGTTTCAGTTTGATTCTTCTGTTTATAATTTCAGTTTTTTTCATTATAAGATTAAAACTTTTTGATTTGGGTTGTGGATTATTTTTTCAGCGGAATTGGCTGTCTTTATTTTTATCCCTCCCTTGTATCTCATATGTCACTAGCTCATGGACTCTTGCCAAATACATGAAAGAAAACATAATTTATGTGGGAACTTACCTGATAAATTCATTTCTTTCATATTGGCAAGAGTCCATGAGGCCCACCCTTTTTGTGGTGGTTATGATTTTTTTGTATAAAGCACAATTATTCCAATTCCTTGTTGATGCTTTTGCTCCTTTCTTATCACCCCACTTCTTGGCTATTCGTTAAATTGAATTGTGGGTGTGGTGGGGGGTGTATTTATAGGCATTTTGAGGTTTGGGAAACTTTGCCCCTCCTGGTAGGAATGTATATCCCATACGTCACTAGCTCATGGACTCTTGCCAAATTGAAAGAAATTAATTTATCAGGTAAGTTCCCAGATAAATTATGTTTTTTTAACTTTTGATACATATTTGTGTATGCAGCATTGTAGTCTTAGGATTAATGATAATATAATTAATCAAATTAGTAACTTTATACTTGAGTCTTATTTGCAAATGATGTTTCTTAACTTTACTCATTTGTGTATGCAGTAGTGTAAGCTTAGGAGAAATTAGAATATCAATTTAGTAAATTTATACCTGATTTATTTGCAAATGAGGTTTTTTAACTTTAGATACATATTTGTGTATGCAGGACTGTGGTATATGATAGAGGTATATGATGGCAGGCACATAGAAAGTGTCCATAACATAGCTGTCTATAATGATCTTCCTAATAGTATCAGAGTAATCGTTATAATATCCACAAAGTGCCAAGATTAAAATAAAAGTTATATAATATATCTATTCTAATGAAATGAATATGTGTTTCATTCATAACTTTTCATAATGTGCTATAAAAAATGAATGCTCGTTATTGTTAGGGAGATTCTCGCAGCGCAGCGCTCAGCTCTTACCTGCTATGTTCAGCGTATTCATCAGCTCCGTCTGATTTCGATACAGCGGGTCTGCCTGTCTGCTGTGAGTGACGTAGAGTATGACGTGCTGGGATATCGCGCATGCGCACAGCGTCCAAAAATTGCCATTTTGATAACCTGGGTTATCGTTCAGGATTGGAAGATAGAAAATAATAAGCCGTCTGTGTTTGGAAATAAATCGATTTTTAATAACGGATTACTAATAAACGGTAATACTTTGCCAAACAATGATAATTACATAACTATTGAAAATATATCGATATTTTGATTGAAGATACGTTTTTTCTGGGTTTAGTGTCCCTTTAAGTCCCTTCATATATTTGAAGGTTTCTATCATGTTACTTTTCCTTTTTATCCTCTAAACTATACATATTTAGATCATAAAGTCTTTCTTTGTACGTTTTATATTTTAGACCATGTACCATTTTTGTAGGCCTCTTTTAGACAGCTTCTAGTTTATTTATATCTTTCTGAAGATATGGTCTCCAGAACATTACACAGTATTCCAGATTTGGTCTAACTAATGATCTGTAAAGTGGCATAAAAACCTTGCTTTTTCTGCTACTAATACCTCTTCAAATGCAAACAAGTATTCGCCTGTGTCAGGGTTTTTTCCCTGTTGCGTTTGCCATGTGCTGCTGGCAGCCATTTTACTCACCTCTCTTCCTGACTGTGGTGCATTGTGGGGGATGCTGCTCATTTCCTACACTTCCTTTTATGGCCAGACTGGTGTGCATCATCCATGTGAGACAGGATGCAGTCTCAGAATTGTGATGTCATCACTTATTATTTAAAGGGCCTCTGTTCAGTATGCTTTGCCTTTGCGTTGTCTCAGACCTGTTTGTGAGAGTTCCTGTGTATTACCTGGCTGCCTGACGTCCTTCCTGGTTCCTGATCCCTGGCTTGTTCCTGACTCTGCTGTTTTCCTTGTTCCTGATTCCGGCTCGTCTGACTATTCGCTTTGGCTCCTGACTCGGCTTGTCTCACTACCAGCTCTGGTTTTGACTCCTGGCTTGTTACCCTGACATTACGCAAAGGCCATGAATCCTGATGGTGCTAATAATCCACCTTTACCTGCCATAATTTCCATGATGGATGAACAGCATCACCGCTTGGATCAATTTGCACTAGCCCTGCACATTAGGACCAAAGTGTCCCGCAAGTTTTGGCTGCTCCTGTTTCTGCTGCTGCACCTATGCCTACCAGGAGCATGTCCGGTTCTGCACCTCTACCTCAGCGATATGGAGGCAATCCTATTCAGTGCAGAGGGTTTTTGAACCAGGTGGGCATTTACTTTGAGATGTTACCTCAGGCGTTTCCCTCTGACAGAGCTAAGGTGGGATTTCTAATCTCGTTACTCTCTGACACAGCTCTTGCCTGGGCTAATCCCTTGTGGGAGAATAATAAACCTGTGATTTCAAATTACCCTGAATTTATGGCCTCCTTTCGAAGGGTATTTGATGTTCCGGCTCGCTCCTCCTCTGCTGCTAAACGACTCATGTCCATTCAGCAAGGTACAAGATCCGTTGCTCAGTATGCTATTGAGTTCCGTATGCTTGCCGCAGAGGTAGGTTGGAACAATGAAGCCCTTGTTGCCGCCTTCTTTCATGGGCTCTCTGATGCGATTAAAGATGAAGTTGCTGCCAGAGATTTACCAGAGGATCTCGAGGCATTGGTGTCTTTTTTGATCCTAATTGACATCAGACTCAGAGAGAGGTCCTCTTTCAAGGAGCGCTTGCGGAAGCCTCCTGTTCCGTTGTCTCCTACGTGTTCGTTCCCACCCATGCCTCCCTCTCCTCCCATGCCTCCTGGTCCCGAGTCACCAGGTACAGCTGAGCCGATGCAGCTGGAATTCACGCGTCTCTTCGCGACGGAGAGGGCCATTAGGAGGAGGGAGGGGCTCTATTGTGGGTTACAGGGTCACCTTTTGAAGTCTTGTCCTACACGGCCGGGAAACGCTCACACCTAAGGTCCTGTCGGGGGCAGACCTTGGGTGGTTTATCCTCGTCCCCGGAACCACTTAAGGAGAAATCTTTGGTCACGGTTGTCCTTTCCTGGGTGGACTCCTCCATAGTCACTCAGGCTCTTGTTGACTCCGGTGCTGCGGGCTATTTCATTGACAGTGCTTTTGTATTAAAGCACTCCATTCCTGTTTTGCCTCGGTCCGTTCCGCTTGCTATTGAAGCCATTGATGGCAGGCTCCTTCAGCCCGCACTCGTTACTCACGAAACTGCTCCGTTGTCCATGGCTGTTGGGGCTCTCCATTTTGAAACCCTCCAGTTCCAGGTGATAAACTCTCCGCATTTTCAGTTTTTTCTGGGTTATCCCTGGCTCCAAAAGCACAATCCCAGTCTCGACTGGTGCAGGTCCGAAATTTTGTTGTGGTCCCCGCAATGTATTTCCACTTGTCTTCGGAAACCAGTTAAAGTCTTGTGCACTTCTTCGGTATCTCAATTGCCAGAGGAGTACCGAGAGTTCCTAGACGTGTCTGACAAGGTGCGTGCCGGTACGTTGCCTCCTCACCGGTCTTACGATTGTGCCATAGACCTGCAACCCGGAGCCATTCCTCCTCGGGGCCGGGTGTACCATCTGTCTGTTGCAGAGAATTGTGCTATCGAGGAGTATGTTGCCGATGCTCTGTCGCGGGGGATCATCCGCAAATCCTGCTCTCCTGCAGGGGCTGGCTTCTTCTTTGTGAAGAAAAAGGGTGGCGAGTTAAGACCATGTATCGATTATAGGGGTCTTAATCATCTTACCATTAAGAATGCTTACCATATTCCACTTATTATGGAACTCTTTGACCGCCTTAAGGGAGCTACGGTCTTTACTAAACTTGATTTTAGAGGAGCGTACAATCTCGTTAGGATTAAGGAGGGCCACGAATGGAAAACAGCATTTAACACCAGGAGCGGGCATTATGAGTATCTTGTAATGCCCTTTGGCCTATGTAATGCTCCTGCTGTTTTCTAGGAATTTATTAATGATGTCCTACGAGATATGTTGCAACAGTGTGTTATGGTGTACTTAGACGACATCCTCATACACTCGCCCACACTTGAGGCTCATCGTTCTGATGTTACACGGGTTCTTCAGAGACTACGTGAGAACGGCCTGCTTTGTAAACTCAAGAAATGTGAGTTCCATCAGACTCAAGTAACCTTCCTAGGTTATGTTATCTCCGTTGCAGGGTTCTCCATGGATCCTGACCAGTTATCTGCAGTGGCCTCGTCCAGTTGGTCTTCGGTCTATTCAACGTTTTTTGGGGTTCGCCAATTACTATAGAAAGTTTATTAAATACATTTCTTCCTTGGTCAAACCTATCACAGACATGACCCGTAAAGAGAATGATCCACTCCATTAGTCATCTACTGCCATTAAGGCCTTTGATAGTCTTAAGACTGCCTTTGCTGCCGCTCCAGTTCCTAACCCTGTCCTGTCTTTCATTCTTGAGGTTGATGCGTCTGAGACTGGAGTAGGTGCCTTCTTGTCTCAACGTCCTACGCCTGACGGTTCCTTGCATCCGTGTGGTTTCTTCTCTAAGAAATTGTCTCCAGCGGAATGCAATTATGAAATTGGAGACAGGGAATTACTGGCCATAATTTTGGCACTTAAGGAATGGAGGCATCTTCTTGAGGGTACTAGCGTGCCAGTGCTCATTCTTACTGACCACAAGAATTTAACTTATCTATCTGAAGCAAAACGTTTGTCGCCCCGACAGGCCAGATGGGCGCTATTTTTGTCTCGGTTTAATTATGTGGTCTCCTACCTGCCTGGTAGTAAGAATGTTAAGGCTGATACCCTTTCTCAACAATTTTCGCCTCTGTCCAAGGAGGAGTCTGTACCTACTCCTGTTATACCTCCTGACCATATTTTGGCTACCATACATACTAATTTGACTTCTCCCTTGGGGGAGGAGATCCTGGCTGCACAAACCAATGCACCTCCTGAGAAACCTAGTGGTAAGTGTTTTGTTCCTGAGAATCTTCGAACTAAACTTTTGCATACTTACCACTATCCTAAAGCCGTAGGTCACCCAGGCAAGAACCAAATGATTTGGTCTGTCACTCGACAATTCTGGTGGCCAGGTCTTCGTTCTGATGTTGCTGCGTATGTTGCCTCCTGCTCAGTTTGTGCACAGAATAAGACTCCTCAACGTCTTCTTGTGAGTCTTCTTCAACCTATTGCTAATGGTGAGCGTCCTTGGACACATCTTTCCATGGACTTCATTGTCGAGCTCCCCGTTTCCAATGGCAATACTGTTATCCTTATGGTGGTTGACCGTTTTTCTAAAATGTCACATTGCATTCCCTTGACGAAGCTGCCTACCGCTCAGTAGCTTGCTTCAATTTTTGCCCGGGAGGTCTTCCGTTTACATGGGTTACCCAAGGAGATAGTGTCGGACCGGGGTAGCCAGTTTGTCTCCAGATTTTGGCGTTCCTTTTGTGCTCAAATGGGGATCCAGCTTTCCTTCTCCTCGGCATATCACCCTCAATCCAATAGGGCTGCGGAACGGTCTAATCAAACTCTGGAACAGTTCCTCCGTTGCTATGTCTCAGATCACCACAATAATTGGTCTGAACTGTTACCTTGGGCAGAGTTTGCTCGTAATAGTGCTATTAATGCTTCCTTCAATTTTTGTTGCTCGATTCATTCATGTCTCAGGGTATTCCGGCTTTGGAGGAGCATGTCTGGCAACTCCGTTCCACGTGGGTGGAGATTCAGGATTGCCTTCATCGTTCTATGCAGCGCCAACAGTTCCAGGCTGATTGTATGCGTCTGCCCGCACCTTCCTACCAGGTTGGTGAGAGAGTTTGGCTGTCCTCCCGCAACTTGAACTTTCGTGTGCCTTCCAATAAATTGGCTCCCCGTTATGTTGGTCCTTTTCGAATACTCTGACGGGTTAATCCTGTGGCCTACGCTCTTGACCTTCCTCCTGCTATGCACATTTCCAATGTTTTTCATGTCTCCCTCTTGAAACCATTGGTTTGTAATCGGTTTACCACTGTGTTGCCTCGTCCCCGTCCTATCTTTGTTGACAACCATGAGTATGAGGTCAGCAGTATTATTGACTCTTGTATGTCCGGGGGCCGTGTACAGTATTTGGTTCACTGGAGGGGCTATGGTCCGGAGGAGCATTCTTGGGTTCCCTCCTCTGATGTTCATGCTCCCGCCCTCCTCCGTGCCTTCCATGCCCGTTTCCCCAATAAGCCTTTTGTCCTCCCGCGGGGGAGGGGTCGTTGAGGGGAGGGTACTGTCAGGGTTTTTTCCGTGTTGTGTTAGCCATGTGCTGCTGGCAGCTATTTTAGTCACCTCTCTTCCTGACTGTGGTGCATTGTGGGGGATGCTGCTCATTTCCTACACTTCCTTTAATGGCCAGACTGGTGTGCATCATCCATGTGAGACAGGATGCAGTCTCAGAATTGTGATGTCATCACTTATTTAAAGGGCATCTGTTCAGTATGCTTTGCCTTTGCATTGTCTCAGACCTGTTTGTGAGAGTTCCTGTGTATTACCTGGCTGCCTGACGTCCTTCCTGGTTCCTAATCCCTGGCTTGTTCCTGACTCTGCTGTTTTCCTTATTCCTGATTCCGGCTCGTCTGACTATTCGCTTTGGCTCCTGACTCTGCTCGTCTGACTACAAGCTCTGGTTTTGACTCCTGGCTTGTTATTTGACTTGTGGACTTTTATTATTTTTTGCTATTAATAAAGGTGTGATTATTTTTGCACTTCTCGTCTCAGTCTGATTCCTGGCACCCTGACAGCCTGGCCTTACTGGCTGCACTACTGCATTGTGTACAAATTTTTAAATCATCTGAAATAATAATTCCCAAGTCTCTTTCTCCTTTAGTTACAGTCAGTAATGTACCATTGAGACTATAATCGGCCTTTGGGTTTTTGGATCCTATATGCATAATTTTGCTCTTGGTAATATTACATTTCAGATCCCATTTATTTGACCAGTCCACTTGTTTTTTTAATATCATAGTTCATTTGATCGACCCCTCCTAGAACATTAACTCTGTTACAAATTTTTGTATCAGCCACAAACAAGCAAACCTTCCACTTAGGCCCACTTCCAATATCACTTATGAACATGTTAAACAAAACAGGCCCAAGAACTGACCCTTGGGGAACACCACTAGTAACTGACGCCTAATTTGAATGTACTCCATTAATTGAAACCCTCTGTCAACTATCTTTAAGCCAGCATTCTACCCACTTAACAATCTTAGCATCTACTCATGATAATGTGATTTAAATTAAAATTATTGCCAAAAGGCGTCAGTGTAATTTTCTTTTACTATTAACATGTATAATAAGTAAATGTGAAGCAAGTAACACTGGCAGAGAAAGCAGGAGGCATGAGAGCACAGTAACACTGAAAGCAAAGCAGGTCACCTTGTACTTTGGGATGAAACTGGTAAGATTGAATCTGCAGCAAATACATTAACTTGCACAGGTAAGCATTCTGCAGAGAATCTGACCTGCTGACTATAAACTAATGCTGCAGAATCTGTTGGCTCTCTACAAATACCTGATAATAGTAATAATAATAATAATGATAGACATACAGACAAAAACATAGAAAAACAGACTGCACATACTATTGGTGTATAAAATAAAGAAATTGGGCTTATCCTACTACAAGATGTTTCACAAACACCTTATATTATTATTATTATCTGTTATTTGTAGAGCGCCAAATGATTCATCAGCGCTTTAATTGTAAGGACTATTTTCCTTTGTGTGTACACATGTATTTCCCTTGCAAACCTCATCCCATCTATCTCTGGAAGAACTAAAAGGAATTCCAATCAGAGAGAAAGCAGGAAGCTGGAAGGACATCACTCTTCTCTTTGTCATCTTAAAGCTGATACTGCAGAATTTATAAGGTCAGTAATGGCGGTGGTTTCAGCAAGCAAAAATAGATATTAAATATGACAAAATAACGGTAAATACAGCCATTACTTACAAGCAAAAGCTTCCTTTCTAAATACTAGCCAACACTAACCATGAGTATGAGCAGGGTAGTAACAGTGTAATGGCAGCTAAGGGTTAAAAGCTCAAAATGCCTGTCACTGAAAACCGTTAACACTGCACTGGTTTGTTGCTGCCAACACTTTTATATAAAAAATCCAGGGTTTTGAATAACAGATATGGGGTTACTGTTACTTTGCAGCTTAGTTTAGCTCTACATTACATCATCTCCTTAGGGGAGGTGAGTCTGTGTTCTCCTCAATCTATCTGTGCAGATTACACAGGAGGTCAGAGGGGAAGGTCCCAATCTAGTTGCACATTTATATCTCCTCAGGGGAAGGGAGAGTCTGTGTTCTCTATCTCCCAGTAAAGATTACACAGGAGGTCAGAGGGGGAGATCCCAGTCTAGTTGTATATCAGATCTCCTCATGGGAGGGGAGAGTCTGTGTGCTCCTCAATCTCCCAGTGCAGATTACACAGATAGAGGAGGTCAGAGGGGAGGTCCCTCCCAGATCTCCTCAGGGGAGGGGGAGTCTGTGTGCTACTTGATCTACATGTGCAGATTACACAGTAGGTCAGAGGGAGAGGTCCCAGTCTAGTTACACATCAGATCTCCTCAGGGGAGAAGGGATTCTGTGTGCTCCTCAATCTTCCAGTGCAGATTACACAGATACAGAAGATCAGAGGGGGAGGTCCCTCCCAGATCTCCTCAGGGGAGGGGGAGTCTGTGTGCTACTTGATCTACATGTGCAGATTACACAGTAGGTCAGAGGGAGAGGTCCCAGTCTAGTTGTATATCAGATCTCCTCATGGGAGGGGGGAGTCTGTGTGCTCCTCAATCTCCCAGTGCAGATTACACAGATAGAGGAGGTCAGAGGGGAGGTCCCAGGCTAGTTGCACATCAGATCTCCTCAGGGGAGAAGGGATTCCGTGTGCTCCTCAATCTTCCTTTGTAGATTACACAGATACAGGGGGTCAGAGGGGGAGGTACCAGGCTAGTTACACATCAGATCTCCTCAGGGGAGAAGGGATTCTGTGTGCTCCTCAATCTTCCTGTGCAGATTACACAGATACAGGAAGTCAGAGGGGGAGGTCCCAGTCTAGTTGTGTATCAGATCTCCTCAGGAGATGAGGGATTCTGTGTGCTCCTCGATCTTCTAGTGCAGATTACACAGGAGGTCAGAGGGGGAGGTCCCAGTCTAGTTGTATATCGGATCTCCTCAGGGGAAGAGGGATTCTGTGTGATCCTCGATCTTCTAGTGCAGATTACACAGAATTTCGCCAGCTGATCTTGCACTGCTGGTGGCAATTGTTGGGGGTCAGGTTCCCTGTCTGTAAATTTTTCTGGCCATATCTTGATGAATACATAGGTGATCATATATGTATATGATGGAGTTTTATTACTGGTTCCAGGCACTGAAGCAACTGTGCTTTGTGACTTTGTAACATTTACTTATAGCACTTTACAGGGTCAGTAAACACTAATTATAATACACTTCTGTGGTGTTGCTATAGAATAACATATCAGATCATTCTTAAAGCAAAATAACATCCTTTTTACTGCAGTTATATTTCAATAGCCAAGCACTATTTGCCTTTTTTGCAAGAGTCAGTCCATACTTGGTTCTAGAGAACAGAAGGCAAGCCACAGTCATTATGTTAGTTTTGCTGTTATCTGATAATGCAAGTTAGGGACATACATGTAGCAGGGTTACTGCTAAATATTTTAAATAAAAATCTCAAGGTGTTACTGTCCTTTTGATTCACTTTCATGCCAGTGTCACCTCCAGATAAACTTGCTGTTTAATGAGCATAAGTGAGCGTTTCCATGATTCTGAAGCAGGTAGCGTATAGGCTGACATAAGCACTGAGCAGTGTATAACAGCGCTATTCTCATCTGATGCAGGTAGCGCATGCACTGACATAAGCACTGAGCAGTGTATAACAGAGCTATTCTCATCTGATGCAGGTAGCGCATGCACTGACATAAGCACTGAGCAGTGTATAACAGAGCTATTCTCATCTGATGCACATGCACTGACATAAGCACTGGGCAGTGTATAACAGAGCTACTCTCTTCTGATGCAGGTAGCGCATGCACTGACATAAGCACTGAGCAGTGTATAACAGAGCTATTCTCTTCTGATGCAGATAGCGCATGCACTGACATAAGCACTGAGCAGTGTATAACAGAGCTATTCTCATCTGATGAGCATGCACCGACATAAGCACTGGGCAGTGTATAACAGAGCTACTCTCTTCTGATGCAGGTAGCGCATGCACTGACATAAGCACTGAGCAGTGTATAACAGAGCTACTCTCTTCTGATGCAGGTAGCGCATGCACTGACATAAGCACTGGGCAGTGTATAACAGAGCTATTCTCATCTGATGCGCATGCACCGACATAAGCACTGGGCAGTGTATAACAGAGCTATTCTCATCTGATGCGCATGCACTGACATAAGCACTGGGCAGTGTATAACAGAGCTACTCTCTTCTGATGCAGGTAGCGCATGCGCTGACATGAGCAGCGTGTGCTGGCGGATGTTTGTTTTGAATTACTCAGAGCTAAACATATTCACTATGAGGAACATTACAGCTCAGACAAGCTAATAGGAATTTAGATATAAAGTGTTTGTGTTGTCATTTTATACAACAAGGCAAAGGCAAATAAACCTTACCCACAAATACCAGCGTCTGATAGTTCTCCTTCATCACGTCCTTATACAGCTCCTTCTGCCATTCTTCAAGAGAATCCCACTCCTCCTCCGAGAAATATACTGCAACATCATCAAACTGAACCGGCATCTGAAACAGAGAGGAGTCGCTCACCATCTGGTGGTACAGCCGAGGCTTAGCACCATGATGATAGGGAAAGGTTGTGAGCTATCCCAGCAACAGCACAAGCTTAGCCTTCTGTACCCCAAACAGTGCCAAGCCTCTGCTACTGGGCATAGATGGTGCTGAGAGTGGCACTCACACACTATCCAGCCCTCTCCTGATCACTCTCACATATAAACCTCATGCCCTCTGTTACTGGGTGTAGGTGGTACTGAGACAGCGGCACTCACTCACTATCCAGCCCTCTCCTGATCACTCTCACATATAAACCTCATGCCCTCTGTTACTGGGTGTAGGTGGTACTGAGTGACACTCACACACTATCCAGCCCTCTCCTGCTCACTCTCACATATAAACCTCATGCCCTCTGTTACTGGGTGTAGATGGTACTGAGACAGTGACACTCACACACTATCCAGCCCTCTCCTGATCACTCTCACATATAAACCTCATGCCCTCTGTTACTGGGTGTAGGTGGTACTGAGTGACACTCACACACTATCCAGCCCTCTCCTGCTCACTCTCACATATAAACCTCATGCCCTCTGTTACTGGGTGTAGATGGTACTGAGACAGTGGCACTCACACACTATCCAGCCCTCTCCTGATCACTCTCACATATAAACCTCATGCCCTCTGTTACTGGGTGTAGATGGTACTGAGAGTGACACTCACACACTACCCAGCCCTCTCCTGATCACTCTCACATATAAACCTCATGCCCTCTGTTACTGGGTGTAGATGGTACTGAGACAGTGGCACTCACACACTATCCAGCCCTCTCCTGATCACTCTCACATATAAACCTCATGCCCTCTGTTACTGGGTGTAGCTGGTACTGAGACAGCGGCACTCACTCACTATCCAGCCCTCTCCTGCTCACTCTCACATATAAACCTCATGCCCTCTGTTACTGGGTGTAGGTGGTACTGAGACAGTGACACTCACACACTATCCAGCCCTCACCTGATCACTCTCACATATAAACCTCATGCCCTCTGTTACTGGGTGTAGGTGGTACTGAGAGTGACACTCACACACTACCCAGCCCTCTCCTGATCACTCTCACATATAAACCTCATGCCCTCTGTTACTGGGTGTAGCTGGTACTGAGACAGTGACACTCACACACTATCCAGCCCTCTCCTGCTCACTCTCACATATAAACCTCATGCCCTCTGTTACTGGGTGTAGATGGTACTGAGAGTGACACTCACACACTATCCAGCCCTCTCCTGATCACTCTCACATATAAACCTCATGCCCTCTGTTACTGGGTGTAGGTGGTACTGAGACAGTGACACTCACACACTATCCAGCCCTCTCCTGCTCACTCTCACATATAAACCTCATGCCCTCTGTTACTGGGTGTAGATGGTACTGAGAGTGACACTCACACACTATCCAGCCCTCTCCTGATCACTCTCACATATAAACCTCATGCCCTCTGTTACTGGGTGTAGCTGGTACTGAGACAGTGACACTCACACACTATCCAGCCCTCTCCTGCTCACTCTCACATATAAACCTCATGCCCTCTGTTACTGGGTGTAGATGGTACTGAGAGTGACACTCACACACTATCCAGCCCTCTCCTGATCACTCTCACATATAAACCTCATGCCCTCTGTTACTGGGTGTAGGTGGTACTGAGACAGTGACACTCACACACTATCCAGCCCTCTCCTGATCACTCTCACATATAAACCTCATGCCCTCTGTTACTGGGTGTAGGTGGTACTGAGACAGTGACACTCACACACTATCCAGCCCTCTCCTGATCACTCTCACATGTAAACCTCATGCCCTCTGTTACTGGGTGTAGATGGTACTGAGACAGTGACACTCACACACTATCCAGCCCTCTCCTGATCACTCTCACATATAAACCTCATGCCCTCTGTTACTGGGTGTAGATGGTACTGAGTGACACTCACACACTATCCAGCCCTCTCCTGCTCACTCTCACATATAAACCTCATGCCCTCTGTTACTGGGTGTAGGTGGTACTGAGACAGTGACACTCACACACTATCCAGCCCTCCCGTGATCACTCTCACATATAAACCTCATGCCCTCTGTTACTGGGTGTAGATGGTACTGAGACAGTGGCACTCACACACTATCCAGCCCTCACCTGATCACTCTCACATATAAACCTCATGCCCTCTGTTACTGGGTGTAGGTGGTACTGAGACAGTGACACTCACTCACTATCCAGCCCTCTCCTGATCACTCTCACATATAAACCTCATGCCCTCTGTTACTGGGTGTAGATGGTACTGAGTGGCACTCACACACTATCCAGCCCTCTCCTGATCACTCACACATATAAACCTCATGCCCTCTGTTACTGGGTGTAGATGGTACTGAGACAGTGGCACTCACACACTATCCAGCCCTCTCCTGATCACTCTCACATATAAAGCTCATGCCCTCTGTTACTGGGTGTAGGTGGTACTGAGACAGTGACACTCACACACTATCCAGCCCTCTCCTGATCACTCTCACATATAAACCTCATGCCCTCTGTTACTGGGTGTAGATGGTACTGAGTGACACTCACACACTATCCAGCCCTCTCCTGCTCACTCTCACATATAAACCTCATGCCCTCTGTTACTGGGTGTAGATGGTACTGAGACAGTGGCACTCACACACTATCCAGCCCTCTCCTGATCACTCTCACATATAAACCTCATGCCCTCTGTTACTGGGTGTAGGTGGTACTGAGTGACACTCACACACTATCCAGCCCTCTCCTGATCACTCTCACATATAAACCTCATGCCCTCTGTTACTGGGTGTAGGTGGTACTGAGACAGTGACACTCACACACTATCCAGCCCTCTCCTGATCACTCTCACATATAAACCTCATGCCCTCTGTTACTGGGTGTAGGTGGTACTGAGTGACACTCACACACTATCCAGCCCTCTCCTGATCACTCTCACATATAAACCTCATGCCCTCTGTTACTGGGTGTAGATGGTACTGAGAGTGACACTCACACACTATCCAGCCCTCTCCTGATCACTCTCACATATAAACCTCATGCCCTCTGTTACTGGGTGTAGATGGTACTGAGAGTGACACTCACACACTATCCAGCCCTCTCCTGATCACTCACACATATAAACCTCATGCCCTCTGTTACTGGGTGTAGATGGTACTGAGACAGTGACACTCACACACTATCCAGCCCTCTCCTGATCACTCTCACATATAAACCTCATGCCCTCTGTTACTGGGTGTAGATGGTACTGAGTGACACTCACACACTATCCAGCCCTCTCCTGATCACTCTCACATATAAACCTCATGCCCTCTGTTACTGGGTGTAGCTGGTACTGAGACAGTGACACTCACACACTATCCAGCCCTCTCCTGCTCACTCTCACATATAAACCTCATGCCCTCTGTTATTAGGTGTAGATGGTACTGATTGACACTCACACACTATCCAGCCCTCTCCTGATCACTCTCACATATAAACCTCATGCCCTCTGTTACTGGGTGTAGGTGGTACTGAGACAGTGGCACTCACACACTATCCAGCCCTCTCCTGATCACTCTCACATATAAACCTCATGCCCTCTGTTACTGGGTGTAGGTGGTACTGAGTGACACTCACACACTATCCAGCCCTCTCCTGCTCACTCTCACATATAAACCTCATGCCCTCTGTTACTGGGTGTAGATGGTACTGAGACAGTGGCACTCACACACTATCCAGCCCTCTCCTGATCACTCTCACATGTAAACCTCATGCCCTCTGTTACTGGGTGTAGATGGTACTGAGAGTGACACTCACACACTATCCAGCCCTCTCCTGCTCACTCTCACATATAAACCTCATGCCCTCTGTTACTGGGTGTAGGTGGTACTGAGACAGTGGCACTCACACACTATCCAGCCCTCTCCTGATCACTCTCACATATAAACCTCATGCCCTCTGTTACTGGGTGTAGATGGTACTGAGAGTGACACTCACACACTATCCAGCCCTCTCCTGCTCACTCTCACATATAAACCTCATGCCCTCTGTTACTGGGTGTAGATGGTACTGAGACAGTGACACTCACACACTATCCGGCCCTCTCCTGATCACTCTCACATATAAACCTCATGCCCTCTGTTACTGGGTGTAGATGGTACTGAGACAGTGACACTCACACACTATCCAGCCCTCTCCTGATCACTCTCACATGTAAACCTCATGCCCTCTGTTACTGGGTGTAGATGGTACTGAGACAGTGGCACTCACACACTATCCAGCCCTCTCCTGCTCACTCTCACATATAAACCTCATGCCCTCTGTTACTGGGTGTAGATGGTACTGAGTGACACTCACACACTATCCAGCCCTCTCCTGCTCACTCTCACATATAAACCTTATGCCCTCTGTTACTGGGTGTAGGTGGTACTGAGACAGTGACACTCACACACTATCCAGCCCTCCCGTGATCACTCTCACATATAAACCTCATGCCCTCTGTTACTGGGTGTAGATGGTACTGAGACAGTGGCACTCACACACTATCCAGCCCTCTCCTGATCACTCTCACATATAAACCTCATGCCCTCTGTTACTGGGTGTAGATGGTACTGAGAGTGACACTCACACACTATCCAGCCCTCACCTGATCACTCTCACATATAAACCTCATGCCCTCTGTTACTGGGTGTAGGTGGTACTGAGACAGTGACACTCACTCACTATCCAGCCCTCTCCTGATCACTCTCACATATAAACCTCATGCCCTCTGTTACTGGGTGTAGATGGTACTGAGTGGCACTCACACACTATCCAGCCCTCTCCTGATCACTCACACATATAAACCTCATGCCCTCTGTTACTGGGTGTAGATGGTACTGAGACAGTGGCACTCACACACTATCCAGCCCTCTCCTGATCACTCTCACATATAAACCTCATGCCCTCTGTTACTGGGTGTAGATGGTACTGAGACAGTGGCACTCACACACTATCCAGCCCTCTCCTGATCACTCTCACATATAAACCTCATGCCCTCTGTTACTGGGTGTAGATGGTACTGAGTGACACTCACACACTATCCAGCCCTCTCCTGATCACTCTCACATATAAACCTCATGCCCTCTGTTACTGGGTGTAGATGGTACTGAGAGTGACACTCACACACTATCCAGCCCTCTCCTGATCACTCTCACATATAAACCTCATGCCCTCTGTTACTGGGTGTAGATGGTACTGAGTGACACTCACACACTATCCAGCCCTCTCCTGATCACTCTCACATATAAACCTCATGCCCTCTGTTACTGGGTGTAGCTGGTACTGAGACAGTGACACTCACACACTATCCAGCCCTCTCCTGCTCACTCTCACATATAAACCTCATGCCCTCTGTTATTAGGTGTAGATGGTACTGATTGACACTCACACACTATCCAGCCCTCTCCTGATCACTCTCACATGTAAACCTCATGCCCTCTGTTACTGGGTGTAGGTGGTACTGAGACAGTGGCACTCACACACTATCCAGCCCTCTCCTGATCACTCTCACATATAAACCTCATGCCCTCTGTTACTGGGTGTAGATGGTACTGAGACAGTGGCACTCACACACTATCCAGCCCTCTCCTGCTCACTCTCACATATAAACCTCATGCCCTCTGTTACTGGGTTTAGATGGTACTGAGTGACACTCACACACTATCCAGCCCTCTCCTGCTCACTCTCACATATAAACCTCATGCCCTCTGTTACTGGGTGTAGGTGGTACTGAGACAGTGACACTCACACACTATCCAGCCCTCCCGTGATCACTCTCACATATAAACCTCATGCCCTCTGTTACTGGGTGTAGATGGTACTGAGACAGTGGCACTCACACACTATCCAGCCCTCACCTGATCACTCTCACATATAAACCTCATGCCCTCTGTTACTGGGTGTAGGTGGTACTGAGACAGTGACACTCACTCACTATCCAGCCCTCTCCTGATCACTCTCACATATAAACCTCATGCCCTCTGTTACTGGGTGTAGATGGTACTGAGTGGCACTCACACACTATCCAGCCCTCTCCTGATCACTCACACATATAAACCTCATGCCCTCTGTTACTGGGTGTAGATGGTACTGAGACAGTGGCACTCACACACTATCCAGCCCTCTCCTGATCACTCTCACATATAAACCTCATGCCCTCTGTTACTGGGTGTAGATGGTACTGAGACAGTGGCACTCACACACTATCCAGCCCTCTCCTGATCACTCTCACATATAAACCTCATGCCCTCTGTTACTGGGTGTAGGTGGTACTGAGACAGTGACACTCACACACTATCCAGCCCTCTCCTGATCACTCTCACATATAAACCTCATGCCCTCTGTTACTGGGTGTAGATGGTACTGAGACAGTGGCACTCACACACTATCCAGCCCTCTCCTGATCACTCTCACATATAAACCTCATGCCCTCTGTTACTGGGTGTAGGTGGTACTGAGACAGTGACACTCACACACTATCCAGCCCTCTCCTGATCACTCTCACATATAAACCTCATGCCCTCTGTTACTGGGTGTAGGTGGTACTGAGACAGTGACACTCACACACTATCCAGCCCCCTCCTGATCACTCTCACATATAAACCTCATGCCCTCTGTTACTGGGTGTAGATGGTACTGAGAGTGACACTCACACACTATCCAGCCCTCTCCTGATCACTCTCACATATAAACCTCATGCCCTCTGTTACTGGGTGTAGATGGTGCTGAGACAGTGGCACTCACATACTATCCAGCCCTCTCCTGCTCACTCTCACATATAAACCTTATGCCCTCTGTTACTGGGTGTAGATGGTACTGAGAGTGGCACTCACACACTATCCAGCCCTCTCCTGCTCACTCTCACATATAAACCTTATGCCCTCTGTTACTGGGTGTAGATGGTGCTGAGACAGTGGCACTCACACACTATCCAGTCCTCTCCTGCTCAATCTCACATATAAAGCTCATGCCCTCATCAGCTGGCACTCACATACACACCATGCCCCCTGCTCACTTGGCACTCACATACATACAGTTCCCACTGCTCACTTGGCACTAACATACACAGTGCCCCCTTCTCACCTGGCACTAACACACACAGTGCCCCCTGCTCACTTGGCACTCACATACATACACAGTGCCCCCTTCTCACCTGGCACTAACACACACAGTGCCCCCTACTCACCTGGCACTCACACAATGCCCCCTGCTCACCTGGCACTCACACACACAGTGCCCCCTGCTCACCTGGCGCTCACACACACAGTGCCCCCTACTCACCTGGCACTCACACACACAGTGCCCCCTGTTCACCTGGCACTCACACACACACACACAGTGCCCCCTGCTCACTGGTCGCTGGTACTGAAAGTGACACTCACACACTATCCAGCCCTCTCCTGATCACTCTCACATATAAACCTCATGCCCTCTGTTACTGGGTGTAGGTGGTACTGAGACAGTGGCACTCACACACTATCCAGCCCTCTCCTGATCACTCTCACATATAAACCTCATGCCCTCTGTTACTGGGTGTAGGTGGTACTGAGACAGTGGCACTCACACACTATCCAGCCCTCTCCTGATCACTCTCACATATAAACCTCATGCCCTCTGTTACTGGGTGTAGGTGGTACTGAGACAGTGACACTCACACACTATCCAGCCCTCTCCTGATCACTCTCACATGTAAACCTCATGCCCTCTGTTACTGGGTGTAGATGGTACTGAGACAGTGGCACTCACACACTATCCAGCCCTCTCCTGCTCACTCTCACATATAAACCTCATGCCCTCTGTTACTGGGTGTAGGTGGTACTGAGACAGTGACACTCACACACTATCCAGCCCTCCCGTGATCACTCTCACATATAAACCTCATGCCCTCTGTTACTGGGTGTAGATGGTACTGAGACAGTGGCACTCACACACTATCCAGCCCTCTCCTGATCACTCTCACATATAAAACTCATGCCCTCTGTTACTGGGTGTAGGTGGTACTGAGTGACACTCACTCACTATCCAGCCCTCTCCTGATCACTCTCACATATAAACCTCATGCCCTCTGTTACTGGGTGTAGATGGTACTGAGACAGTGACACTCACACACTATCCAGCCCTCTCCTGATCACTCTCACATATAAACCTCATGCCCTCTGTTACTGGGTGTAGGTGGTACTGAGTGACACTCACACACTATCCAGCCCTCTCCTGATCACTCTCACATATAAACCTCATGCCCTCTGTTACTGGGTGTAGGTGGTACTGAGACAGTGGCACTCACACACTATCCAGCCCTCACCTGATCACTCTCACATATAAACCTCATGCCCTCTGTTACTGGGTGTAGATGGTGCTGAGAGTGGCACTCACACACTATCCAGCCCTCTCCTGATCACTCTCACATATAAACCTCATGCCCTCTGTTACTGGGTGTAGGTGGTACTGAGACAGTGACACTCACTCACTATCCAGCCCTCTCCTGATCACTCTCACATATAAACCTCATACCCTCTGTTACTGGGTGTAGATGGTACTGAGTGGCACTCACACACTATCCAGCCCTCTCCTGATCACTCTCACATATAAACCTCATGCCCTCTGTTACTGGGTGTAGATGGTACTGAGACAGTGGCACTCACACACTATCCAGCCCTCTCCTGATCACTCTCACATATAAACCTCATGCCCTCTGTTACTGGGTGTAGGTGGTACTGAGACAGTGACACTCACACACTATCCAGCCCTCTCCTGATCACTCTCACATATAAACCTCATGCCCTCTGTTACTGGGTGTAGATGGTACTGAGACAGTGGCACTCACACACTATCCAGCCCTCTCCTGATCACTCTCACATATAAACCTCATGCCCTCTGTTACTGGGTGTAGGTGGTACTGAGACAGTGACACTCACACACTATCCAGCCCTCTCCTGATCACTCTCACATATAAACCTCATGCCCTCTGTTACTGGGTGTAGGTGGTACTGAGACAGTGACACTCACACACTATCCAGCCCTCTCCTGATCACTCTCACATATAAACCTCATGCCCTCTGTTACTGGGTGTAGATGGTGCTGAGACAGTGGCACTCACATACTATCCAGCCCTCTCCTGCTCACTCTCACATATAAACCTTATGCCCTCTGTTACTGGGTGTAGATGGTGCTGAGACAGTGGCACTCACACACTATCCAGTCCTCTCCTGCTCAATCTCACATATAAAGCTCATGCCCTCTGTTACTGGGTGTAGATGGTACTGAGAGTGACACTCACACACTATCCAGCCCTCTCCTGATCACTCTCACATATAAACCTTATGCCCTCTGTTACTGGGTGTAGATGGTGCTGAGACAGTGGCACTCACACACTATCCAGTCCTCTCCTGCTCAATATCACATATAAAGCTCATGCCCTCATCAGCTGGCACTCACATACACACCATGCCCCCTGCTCACTTGGCACTCACATACATACAGTTCCCACTGCTCACTTGGCACTAACATACACAGTGCCCCCTTCTCACCTGGCACTAACACACACAGTGCCCCCTGCTCACTTGGCACTCACATACATACACAGTGCCCCCTTCTCACCTGGCACTAACACACACAGTGCCCCCTACTCACCTGGCACTAACATACACACAATGCCCCCTGCTCACCTGGCACTCACACAATGCCCTCTGCTCACCTGGCACTCACACACACACACAGTGCCCCCTGCTCACCTGGCACTCACATACACACAGTGCCCCTGCTCACCTGGCACTCACACACACACACAGTGCCCCCTGCTCACCTGGCACTCACACACACAGTGCCCCCTGCTCACGTGGCACTCACACACACAGTGCCCCCTGCTCACCTAGCACTCACATACACAGTGTCCCCTGCTCACCTGGCACCCACACACAGTGCCCCCTGCCTACCTGGCACTCACACACACAGTGCCCCCTGCCTACCTGGCACTCACACACACACACAGTGCCCCCTGCTCACCTGGCACTCACACGCACACACAGTGCCCCCTGCTCACCTGGCACTCACACACACAGTGCCCCCTGCTCACGTGGCACTCACACACACAGTGCCCCCTGCTCACCTAGCACTCACATACACAGTGTCCCCTGCTCACCTGGCACCCACACACAGTGCCCCCTGCCTACCTGGCACTCACACACACAGTGCCCCCTGCCTACCTGGCACTCACACACACACACAGTGCCCCCTGCTCACCTGGCACTCACACGCACACACAGTGCCCCCTGCTCACCTGGCACTCACACACACACACAGTGCCCCCTGCGCACCTGGCACTCACGCACACACAGTGCCCCTGCTCACCTGGCACTCACACGCACACACAGTGCCCCCTGCTCACCTGGCACTCACACACACAGTGCCCCCTGCTCACCTGGCACTCACACACACAGTGCCCCCTGCTCACCTAGCACTCACATACACACACAGTGCCCCCTGCTCACCTGACACTAACACACACCCCCCGTGCCCCCTGCTCACCTGACACTCACACACAGTGCCCCCTGCTTACCTGGCACTCACACACAGTGCCCCTGCTCACCTGGCACTCACACACAGTGCCCCTGCTCACCTGGCACTCACACACAGTGCCCCCTGCTCACCTGGCACTCACACACAGTGCCCCCTGCTCGCCTGGCACTCACATACAGTGCCCCCTGCTCGCCTGGCACTCACACACAGTGCCCCCTGCTCGCCTGGCACTCACACACCCACCATGCCCCCTGCTCGCCTGGCACTCACACACACACACAGTGCCCCCTGCTCGCCTGGCACTCACACACACAGTGCCCCCTGCTCACCTGGCACTCACACACACAGTGCCCCCTGCTCACCTGGCACTCACACACACAGTGCCCCCTGCTCACCTGGCACTCACACACACAGTGCCCCCTGCTCACCTGGCACTCGCATACACACAGTGCCCCCTGCTCACCTGGCACTCGCATACACACAGTGCCCCCTGCTCACCTGGCACTCACACACACAGTGCCCCCTGCTCACCTGGCACTCACACACAGTGCCCCCTGCTCACCTGGCACTCACACACAGTGCCCCCTGCTCACCTGGCACTCACACACAGTGCCCCCTGCTCACCTGGCACTCACACACAGTGCCCCCTGCTCACCTGGCACTCGCATACACACAGTGCCCCCTGCTCACCTGGCACCCGCATACACACACAGTGCCCCCTGCTCACCTGGCACTCACATACACACACAGTGCCCCCTGCTCACCTGGCACTCACATACACACACAGTGCCCCCTGCTCACCTGGCACTCACACACACACAGTGCCCACTGCTCACCTGGCACTCACATAAACACACAGTGCCCCCTGTTCACCTGGCACTCACACACACAGTGCCCCCTGCTCACCTGGCACTCACACACACAGTGCCCCCTGTTCACCTGGCACTCACACACAGTGCCCCCTGCTCACCTGGCACTCACACACAGTGCCCCCTGCTCACCTGGCACTCACACACACACAGTGCCCCCTGCTCACCTGGCACTCACACACACACAGTGCCCCCTGCTCACCTGGCACTCACACACACAGTGTCCCCTGCTCACCTGGCACCCACACACACAGTGTCCCCTGCTCACCTGGCACCCACACACAGTGCCCCCTGCCTATCTGGCACACACACACACAGTGCCCCCTGCTCACCTGGCACTCACACACAGTGCCCCCTGCTCACCTGGCACTCACACACACACAGTGCCCCCTGCTCACCTGGCACTCACACACACACAGTGCCCCCTGCTCACCTGGCACCCACACACACAGTGTCCCCTGCTCACCTGGCACCCACACACAGTGCCCCCTGCCTATCTGGCACACACACACACACAGTGCCCCTGCTCACCTGGCACTCACACACACACACACACACAGTGTCCCCTGCTCACCTGGCACTCACACACAGTGCCCCCTGCTCACCTGGCACTCGCATACACACAGTGCCCCCTGCTCACCTGGCACCCGCATACACACACAGTGCCCCCTGCTCACCTGGCACTCACATACACACACAGTGCCCCCTGCTCACCTGGCACTCACATACACACACAGTGCCCCCTGCTCACCTGGCACTCACACACACACAGTGCCCACTGCTCACCTGGCACTCACATAAACACACAGTGCCCCCTGTTCACCTGGCACTCACACACACAGTGCCCCCTGCTCACCTGGCACTCACATACACACACAGTGCCCCCTGTTCACCTGGCACTCACACACAGTGCCCCCTGCTCACCTGGCACTCACACACAGTGCCCCCTGCTCACCTGGCACTCACACACACACAGTGCCCCCTGCTCACCTGGCACTCACACACACACAGTGCCCCCTGCTCACCTGGCACTCACACACACAGTGTCCCCTGCTCACCTGGCACCCACACACACAGTGTCCCCTGCTCACCTGGCACCCACACACAGTGCCCCCTGCCTATCTGGCACACACACACACAGTGCCCCCTGCTCACCTGGCACTCACACACAGTGCCCCCTGCTCACCTGGCACTCACACACACACAGTGCCCCCTGCTCACCTGGCACTCACACACACACAGTGCCCCCTGCTCACCTGGCACCCACACACACAGTGTCCCCTGCTCACCTGGCACCCACACACAGTGCCCCCTGCCTATCTGGCACACACACACACACACAGTGCCCCTGCTCACCTGGCACTCACACACACACACACACAGTGTCCCCTGCTCACCTGGCACTCACACACACACAGTGCCCCCTGCTCACCTGGCACTCACACACACAGTGCCCCCTGCTCACCTGGCACTCACACACACAGTGCCCCCTGCTCACCTGGCACTCACACACACAGTGCCCCCTGCTCACCTGGCACTCACACACAGTACCCCCTGCTCACCTGGCACTCACACACACAGTGCCCCCTGCTCACCTGGCACTCACATACACACAGTGCCCCCTGCTCACCTGGCACTCGCATACACACAGTGCCCCCTGCTCACCTGGCACTCACACACACAGTGCCCCCTGCTCACCTGGCACTCACACACACAGTGCCCCCTGCTCACCTGGCACTCACACACACAGTGCCCCCTGCTCACCTGGCACTCACACACACAGTGCCCCCTGCTCACCTGGCACTCACACACACAGTGCCCCCTGCTCACCTGGCACTCACACACACAGTGCCCCCTGCTCACCTGGCACTCACACACACAGTGCCCCCTGCTCACCTGGCACTCACACACACACAGTGCCCCCTGCTCACCTGGCACTCACACACACACCCCGTGCCCCCTGCTCACCTGGCACTCACACACAGTGCCCCCTGCTCACCTGGCACTCACATACACACACAGTGCCCCCTGTTCACCTGGCACTCACACCCCGTGCCCCCTGCTCACCTGGCACACACACACAGTGCCCACTGCTCACCTGGCACTCACACACAGTGCCCCCTGCTCACCTGGCACTCACACACACACAGTGCCCATTGCTCACTTGGCACTCACACACACAGTGCCCCCTGCTCACCTGGCACTCACACACACAGTGCCCCCTGCTCACCTGGCACTCACACACACAGTGCCCCCTGCTCACCTGGCACTCACACACACAGTGCCCCCTGCTCACCTGGCACTCACACACACACAGTGCCCCCTGCTCACCTGGCACTCACACACACACAGTGCCCCCTGCTCACCTGGCACTCACACACACCCCGTGCCCCCTGCTCACCTGGCACTCACACACAGTGCCCCCTGCTCACCTGGCACTCACATACACACACAGTGCCCCCTGTTCACCTGGCACTCACACCCCGTGCCCCCTGCTCACCTGGCACACACACACAGTGCCCACTGCTCACCTGGCACTCACACACAGTGCCCCCTGCTCACCTGGCACTCACACACAGTGCCCCCTGCTCACCTGGCACTCACACACACACAGTGCCCATTGCTCACCTGGCACTCACACACACAGTGCCCACTGCTCACCTGGCACTCACACACAGTGCCCTCTGCTCACCTGGCACTCACACACAGTGCCCCCTGCTCACCTGGCACTGCAGCATGTCCGGCTCTGAGGCTGAGCCGCACGGACTCTCAGGCTACCATAATATTGCGGCCTGAATCCTTACTCCACAATGCATTCTGGGAAATGTTGTCCCTGTTCAATAATCCACAGTTGTAAACACGCATTTGACAACAACAAGTCCCGGCAAGCAGCGCGCGCATTGTTAGTAATGGCTCCCGTGTGGTAGCGATATCGCCGTCTGCCTGGTGCTCGGGGTGTTCCGGACGGTGTATTTATGTCTCGGTGTGAGAAGTCTAGTTATACAACCTTAATCCGGCATTTCGATAAAAAGCTTTTATTCTAAGTTGTTGTATTACATCTGGTTACGTCATTGTGATGTTTATAGTTGAAGAGGTCGCAATAGCGTCATCATTATGCTAGGCTTAAATTAATGACGTCACTGACGTAGCTATGTTATATCGTGTTGTAAGTAGATATACTGTTTCACACAATGATGTCATCATGTTGCTAGGCTTAAAACAATGACGTTACTGATGTAGCTATTTCATAGTGATGTAGTTAGCTATAGGGTTTCACATAATGACGCCATCGTGATGCTTGCTTTCAAATACTGACACCACTGTAATGTAGTATCTCACATAGTGATGTCATTAGCTATAAGGTCTCACATAGTGATGTCAGTAGCTAAGGTCTCATATAGTGATGTCAGTAGCTAAGGTCTCATATAGTGATGTCAGTAGCTAAGGTCTCATATAGTGATGTCACTAGCTATAAGGACTCACATAATGATGTCACTAGCTATAAGGTCTCATATAGTGATGTCACTAGCTAAGGTCTCACATAGTGATGTCAGTAGCTATAAGGACTCACATAGTGATGTCACTAGCTATAAGGTCTCATATAGTGATGTCACTAGCTAAGGTCTCTTATAGTGATGCCAGTAGCTATAAGGTCTCACATAGTGATACCAGTAGCTATAAGGTCTCACATAGTGATGCCAGTAGCTATAAGGTCTCACATAGTGATGTCAGTAGCTAAGGTCTCATATAGTGATGTCACTAGCTATAAGGTCACATAGTGATGTCATTAGCTATAAGGTCTCACATAGTGATGTCAGTAGCTAAGGTCTCATATAGTGATGTCAGTAGCTAAGGTCTCATATAGTGATGTCAGTAGCTAAGGTCTCATATAGTGATGTCACTAGCTAAGGTCTCTTATAGTGATGCCAGTAGCTATAAGGTCTCACATAGTGATACCAGTAGCTATAAGGTCTCACATAGTGATGCCAGTAGCTATAAGGTCTCACATAGTGATGTCAGTAGCTAAGGTCTCATATAGTGATGTCACTAGCTATAAGGTCTCACATAGTGATGTCATTAGCTATAAGGTCTCACATAGTGATGTCAGTAGCTAAGGTCTCATATAGTGATGTCAGTAGCTAAGGTCTCATATAGTGATGTCACTAGCTATAAGGTCTCACATAGTGATGTCGGTAGCTATAAGGTCTCACATAGTGATGCCATTAGCTATAAGGTCTCACATAGTGATGTAATTAGCTATAAGGTCTCACATAGTGATGTAATTAGCTATAAGGTCTCACATAGTGATGTCATTAGCAATAAGGTCTCGCATAGTGATGTCATTAGCTATAAGGTCTCACATAGTGATGTCAGTAGCTTAGGTCTCGCATAGTGATGTCATTAGCTATAAGGTCTCACATAGTGATGTCAGTAGCTAAGGTCTCACATAAAAATGTCACTAGCTTTAAGGTCTCACATAGTGATGCCATTAGCTATAAGGTCTCACATAATGATGCCATTAGCTATAAGGTCTCACATAGTGATGTCACTAGCTATAAGGTCTCACATAGTGATGTCAGTAGCTATATGGTCTCACATAGTGATGTCAGTAGCTATAAGGTCTCACATAGTGATGTCAGTAGCTATAAGGTCTCACATAATGATGTCAGTAGCTATAAGGTCTCACATAGTGATGTCATTAGCTATAAGGTCTCACATAGTGATGTCAGTAGCTATAAGGTCTCACATAGTGATGTCAGTAGCTATAAGGTCTCACATAATGATGTCAGTAGCTATAAGGTCTCACATAGTGATGTCATTAGCTATAAGGTCTCACATAGTGATGTCAGTAGCTATAAGGACTCACATAATGATGTCACTAGCTATAAGGACTCACATAGTGATGTCACTAGCTAAGGTCTCTTATAGTGATGACAGTAGCTATAAGGTCTCACATAGTGATACCAGTAGCTATAAGGTCTCACATAGTGATGCCAGTAGCTATAAGGTCTCACATAGTGATGTCACTAGCTATAAGGACTCACATAGTGATGTCATTAGCTAAGGTCTCACATAGTGATGTCATTAGCTATAAGGTCTCATATAGTGATGTCAGTAGCTAAGGTCTCATATAATGATGTCACTAGCTATAAGGTCTCACATAGTGATGTCAGTAGCTATAAGGTCTCACATAGTGATGCCATTAGCTATAAGGTCTCACATAGTGATGCCATTAGCTATAAGGTGTCACATAGTGATGTCATTAGCTATAAGGTCTCACATAATGATGTCATTAGCTATAAGGTCTCACATAGTGATGTCATTAGATAAGGTCTCACATAGTGATGCCAGTAGTTATAAGGTCTCACATAGTGATGTAATTAGCTATAAGGTCTCACATAGTGATGTCATTAACAATAAGGTCTCGCATAGTGATGTCATTAGCTATAAGGTCTCACATAGTGATGTCAGTAGCTTAGGTCTCGCATAGTGATGTCATTAGCTATAAGGTCTCACATAGTGATGTCAGTAGCTAAGGTCTCACATAAAAATGTCACTAGCTTTAAGGTCTCACATAGTGATGCCATTAGCTATAAGGTCTCACATAATGATGCCATTAGCTATAAGGTCTCACATAGTGATGTCACTAGCTATAAGGTCTCACATAGTGATGTCAGTAGCTATAAGGTCTCACATAGTGATGTCATTAGCTATAAGGTCTCACATAGTGATGTCAGTAGCTATAAGGTCTCACATAGTGATGTCATTAGCTATAAGGTCTCACATAGTGATGTCAGTAGCTATAAGGACTCACATAATGATGTCACTAGCTATAAGGACTCACATAGTGATGTCACTAGCTAAGGTCTCTTATAGTGATGCCAGTAGCTATAAGGTCTCACATAGTGATACCAGTAGCTATAAGGTCTCACATAGTGATGCCAGTAGCTATAAGGTCTCACATAGTGATGTCACTAGCTATAAGGACTCACATAGTGATGTCACTAGCTATAAGGTCTCACATAGTGATGTCACTAGCTATAAGGTCTCACTGTCATGAACCAAGCCTCCAGACGAAAAAGAAAAGGTCTGGGAGGCATTCTGCTAAGAAGGGCTGTGTGGGGATTTGAACCTGTGGCTCTGTGGTTGCTATTTCTGTTTGCTTACATGTTGAGCCACAGCCAGTTCTAGCAATAGCATGGATCTTAAAAGATCTGATAAATAACTATTTGCCTTACTTGTTATTACACCTGTGCAACACACAGGTGTTCTCAATTCTGGAATTAATCAGACCCAACCCTGTGCAAAACCTCCCTATTTAAGGATGGCTTTTAGTCTGCATTTTTGTCTTCACATTGGATCTGTTTTGTCAAGTCAGAACCTGTTTCCTGTATTTCTTTGGAGAAAGATTTCCTTTGCACCTGTTTACAAGGTATTACCAGGAGAAAGCCTTTACCTTTAAACCTGTTACCAATCTTCAAGTTTGTTTCCTGCATTGTGCAATTCCTGCACTCAGCAATTACAAGGAGAGACACTTTACCTTTAAACCTGTTACCAGTTTGCAAGTTGTTTCCTGCATTGTGCAATTCCTGCACTCAGCAATTACAAGGAGAGAGACTTTACCTTTAAACCTGTTACCAGTTTGCAAGTTGTTTCCTGCATTGTGCAATTCCTGCACTCAGCAATTACAAGGAGAAAGACTTTACCTTTAAACCTGCTACCTGTTTACAAGTTGTTTTCTGCCTTGTGCAAATCTTACATTTCAGTTATTACCAAGAGAAAGACTTTCCTTTTTGAATCTGCATCTCTGCTTACTAGTTTCCTTTATTTTCACTCCTGCTGTATGTGGTCTTAACATACCTGAGTAGCATATTTAAATATTCTGCAAGTAATTGCTTAAACAAAGTATTTTGTTTAAATAAATTTGTTTTCATTTTCAATCAGTATGGCTTCTACTAATCTTCCTTTAAAGCAACTGTTCCAGACAATGAGGCTCTCACATGATATCCTGAGACAGAACATGACACTCACATAGTGATGTCATTAGCTATAAGGTCTCACATAGTGATGTCATTAGCTATAAGGTCTCACATAGTGATGTCAGTAGCTAAGGTCTCACATAGTGATGTCATTAGCTAAGGTCTCACATAGTGAGGCCAGTAGCTATAAGGTCTCACATAGTGATGTCAGTAGCTATAAGGTCTCGCATAGTGATGTCATTAGCTATAAGGTCTCGCATAGTGATGTCAGTAGCTAAGGTCTCGCATAGTGATGTCAGTAGCTATAAGGTCTCACATAGTGATGTCATTAGCTATAAGGTCTCACATAGTGATGTCATTAGCAATAAGGTCTCACATAGTGATGTCAGTAGCTGTGGTCTCACATAGTGATGTCACTAGCTATAAGGTCTCACATAGTGATGTCAGTAGCTATAAGGTCTCATAAAGTGATGTCATTAGCAATAAGGTCTCACATAGTGATATCAGTAGCTAAGGTCTCACATAGTGATGTCACTAGCTATAAGGTCTCACATAGTGATGTCACTAGCTATAAGGTCTCACATAGTGATGTCAGTAGCTATAAGGACTCACATAGTGATGTCAGTAGCTAAGGTCTCACATAGTGATGCCAGTAGCTATAAAGTCTCACATAATGATGTCACTAGCTATAAGGACTCACATAGTGATGTCAGTAGCTAAGGTCTCTTATAGTGATGCCAGTAGCTATAAGGTCTCACATAGTGATGCCAGTAGCTATAAGGTCTCACATAGTGATGTCACTAGCTATAAGGACTCACATAGTGATGTCAGTAGCTATAAGGTCTCACATAGTGATGCCAGTAGCTATAAGGTCTCACATAGTGATGCCAGTAGCTATAAGGACTCACATAGTGATGCCAGTAGCTAAGGTCTCACATAGTAATGCCAGTAGCTAAGGACTCACATAGTGATGTCATATGCTTGATGGTCTCACATAGTGATGTCACTAGCTATAAGGTCTCACATAGTGATGTCAGTAGCTATAAGGTCTCACATAGTGATGCCAGTAGCTATAAGGTCTCACATAGTGATGCCAGTAGCTATAAGGTCTCATAGTGATGTCAGTAGCTATAAGGTCTCATAGTGATGTCAGTAGCTATAAGGTCTCGCATAGTGATGTCATTAGCAATAAGGTCTCACATAGTGATGTAATTAGCTATAAGGTCTCACATAGTGATGTCATTAGCAATAAGGTCTCGCATAGTGATGTCAGTAGCTAAGGTCTCGCATAGTGATGTCATTAGCTATAAGGTCTCGCATAGTGATGTAATTAGCTATAAGGTCTCGCATAGTGATGTCATTAGCAATAAGGTCTCGCATAGTGATGTCATTAGCTATAAGGTCTCACATAGTGATGTCAGTAGCTAAGGTCTCGCATAGTGATGTCATTAGCTATAAGGTCTCGCATAGTGATGTCAGTAGCTATAAGGTCTCACATAGTGATGTCATTAGCTATAAGGTCTCACATAGTGATGTCATTAGCAATAAGGTCTCACATAGTGATGTCAGTAGCTATAAGGACTCACATAGTGATGTCAGTAGCTAAGGTCTCACATAGCCATGTCATTAGCTATAAGGTCTCGCATAGTGATGTCAGTAGCTATAAGGTCTCGCATAGTGATATCAGTAGCTATAAGGTCTCACATAGTGATGTCATTAGCTATAAGGTCTCGCATAGTGATGTCAGTTGCAGTAAGGTCTCACATAGTGATATCAGTAGCTATAAGGTCTCACATAGTGATGTCATTAGCTATAAGGTCTCATAGTGATGTCAGTAGCTATATGGTCTCACATAGTGATGTCAGTAGCTAAGGACTCACATAGTGATGTCATTTGCTTGATGGTCTCACATAGTGTTGTCAGTAGATTTAAGGTCTCACATAGTGATGTCATTAGCTATAAGGTCTCACATAGTGATGTCATTAGCTATAAGGTCTCACATAGTGTTGTCAGTAGCTATAAGTTCTCACATAGTGATGTCATTAGCTATAAGGTCTCACATAGTGATGTCACTAGCTATAAGGTCTCACATAGTGATGTCACTAGCTATAAGGACTCACATAGTGATGTCAGTAGCTATAAGGTCTCACATAGTGATGTCATTAGCTATAAGGTCTCGCATAGTGATGTCAGTAGCTATAAGGTCTCACATAGTGATGCCAGTAGCTATAAGGTCTCACATAGTGATGTCATTAGCTATAAGGTCTCACATAGTGATGCCAGTAGCTATAAGGTCTCACATAGTGATGTCAGTAGCTATAAGGTCTCGCATAGTGATGTCATTAGCAATAAGGTCTCACATAGTGATGTCATTAGCTATAAGGTCTCACATAGTGATGTCATTAGCAATAAGGTCTCACATAGTGATGTCATTAGCAATAAGGTCTCGCATAGTGATGTCAGTAGCTAAGGTCTCGCATAGTGATGTCATTAGCTATAAGGTCTCGCATAGTGATGTCATTAGCTATAAGGTCTCGCATAGTGATGTCATTAGCAATAAGGTCTCACATAGTGATGTAATTAGCTATAAGGTCTCACATAGTGATGTCAGTAGCTGTGGTCTCACATAGTGATGTCATTAGCAATCAGGTCTCACATAGTGATGTCATTAGCTATAAGGTCTTACATAGTGATGTCAGTAGCTAAGGTCTCACATAGTCATGTCATTAGCTATAAGGTCTCACATAGTCATGTCATTAGCTATAAGGACTCACATAGTGATGTCATTAGCTATAAGGACTCACATAGTGATGTTATTAGCTATAAGGTCTCACATAGCAATGTCAGTAGCTATAAGGTCTCACATAGTGATGTCATTAGCTATAAGGTTTCACATAGCAATGTCAGTAGCTATAAGGTCTCACATAGTGATGTCAGTAGCTATAAGGTCTCACATAGTGATGTAATTAGCAATAAGGTCTCGCATAGTGATGTCATTAGCTATAAGGTCTCACATAGTGATGTCAGTAGCTAAGGTCTCGCATAGTGATGTCATTAGCTATAAGGTCTCGCATAGTGATGTCAGTAGCTATAAGGTCTCACATAGTGATGTCATTAGCAATAAGGTTTTACATAGTGATGTCAGTAGCTGTGGTCTAATATAACAATAAATGGTGAGAGACAGCACCTTTTCAAACAGGGGCACAGGAAAGGGTTAGCCAAACCCCAATGTCAATCTCAAAAAGGTAATTTTCCAGCCTCCAGTAAATTTTAAAAGACCTTTATTAGTTTCTTACAGGGTCCATTATAACAACGACGTTTCAAACCTATACCAGGTTCTTAATCATGTTTATAGAATAGTGTACAGGTGTGTCTTTTATACCTGTCCATTTCCTATAAGATTGCACAACAGTGCCATCATGTGGTCAAAATTTAAAATTACAAGTGATAAATAAAAATCTTCAGTTATACAACTTCTTATACATCTCAAATTAAATTTTTAAGTTAGTTGCCATCTTCTTCTTGATTTTTATGTGTGTTTATCACATGCAACATTAAAACCAAATACTAATACATCTACAAATAAAACCTATACACATAAAAAGTTGGAATCAAATTTGCTACTACAGATAAATGCTGCAATTATCAATTAGAAAAATAATGACCATTCAAATTCTTTATTCAAACCTTCAGGTATCATAGTATTTAACTTATTAATCCAATACATCTCCCTTCTTTTAAGCAATTGGTCCCTGTCACCTCCCCTCCTGGGTCTGTCAACTTGTTCAATGACTTGAAATCTCAGTTGACTGATGTTATGGCCCATGGAGAGGAAGTGACAGGAAACAGGTGCCTCTGTATTTTTATTTCTGATGTTGGATTTGTGTTCAGTGATTCTTGTTCTTACCTCCCTGCTAGTTTCACCTATATAAATCCTGGCACACGGACATTTACGGCTAGATTTAGAGTTCGGCGGTAGATGGGCTGTTAACGCCACGCGTGTTTTATGTCTAACGCACGTCATTGTTTGACTCCGGTATTTAGAGTTAATATAAGACCATCTAACGATGCTCCTAACGCGTGTATGTCACACGCGTAATCCTGCCCGCGTTAGACAGTCTCCCATAGAGATCAATGGGAAAGTCAAAAAATAGCTTTTTTTACCTAACACTCGATCTCGCGAGAATACGCACAGCTCGGTCATATGACGCATACCACATCATGCACAACAATAACACGCCGCAAATGTCACAACATCAATCAATCAACAAAGCACACAAGCATTACACATTCACAAGCGGGGGAAGTTTTAATACTATTTATACGGGGAATACGCATATACTTTAAGATGCGGAAAATCGCACAATAACAACAAGGATTAAAAAATATATACATACACTAAAAAAAAAATCGCATTCAATATCATTATATATTATGAAAAACATACATATACAACACTTCACGAAGAACACACCATCGCAAATTCACATTTAAAAAGAATACTATTGGACAATGTTAGAGAAAACGACCACTATGACATCATCGCATTCTACACATTCCACAAATACCAACTCAAAATGAGCATGCGCAAATTAACACACCTAATACACATTGCAATAATATTAATTGCTAATAAAGCACACCTGAACACTAATTACAATGGAAATTGGGACATCATTAAACATTTACACAGGGTATATAAGCACCACACAAGCAGGGCTTCTTTGACTGTGTTGCTGGTGGGTCTTTGGAGATTTAAGAATAGAGATTTTGCGAATTTTTGAGAGTGAGTTAGTGTTAGTGTGAGAGAGTCAGTTGGTAGTGTTAGCGTGAGAGAGTCAGTTGGTAGTGTTAGCGTGAGATAGTCAGTTGGTAGTGTTAGCGTGAGAGAGTCAGTTGGTAGTGTTAGCGTGAGAGAGTGAGTGAGTTAGTGGGAGTTAGCGGGAGTGGGAGAGAGTCTGTTAGTGGGAGCGTGAGTGAGTTAGTGGGAGTTATTAGTGATAGTTGTTAGTGTGAGCGTCAGTTAGTGGTAGTTAGTGAGCGTTAGTGGGAGTGTTTGTTATTGAGAATTAGAAGTAGTGTGAGTTAGCGAGCGAGTGATTTATCTGTACACTTAACACATTTACACGCAAACACATTCAATACATACATACACTTATCAATAACACTACATACACTCCATACCCCCTACCCCCTCATACTACACTCCATACCCCATTCCTTGTAGTCCCATTCCCTTTCATCCCATTTACTCTTATCCCATACCCATCCCATACCCATCCCCTAGTTACATTTAGTTTACATATCCTCCTTTTAGTCTTATTCTTTTCGTTTATTTAAATACTCCTTACCCTCTTTTTTTTTTTTACATCCCTCACACTTTAAGCACCTTTTTTGTCTTTTTAGTTCTTTATTTTGACCCCCTTTCATTTCATCACACTCACTTTTTTTTTATTATTTGGGGTTTAGTTTAGGGAGGAGATGGAGGCCAGTCAGGGGACAGGTAGAGGGGGGAGTAGAGGGAGGGGGAGAGGAACAGGGCAGGAAGGGGGGCAGGAAGCGGGGGTGGAAGCGGTGGGTGGACCCAGCCACTTGGTTCAAGATGACCAAGTGGCTGGGCCCAGTGGCGGTCAGAGTAGGGCTTCACAGTCCGGGAAACAGAGGGCATCGTCACAGGGGAAGGCCAAGGCGACTAGGGAGGCGAGGTTTACGATGGAGGAGAAGGAGGCCCTCGTAGAGGCCTATATGGCCAGGTATAGGATGCTGCAGCACCAGAAGACTACCCCGACTGACAGGAGGAGGCTCTGGAACGAGATTCGGAATGCAGTCAATGCAGTGGGTGGCCGTAACCGGGATATGGATTCCATCAAACATCGGTACCGGGACTGTAAAGTTGAACTTAAAAAAAAGTTAAGCCTGGAGGCCCGACATGCCGCAGGGACCGGTGGCGGCCCTGCCCTTGAAATGGAGTACTGCAGATGGGAGGAAATGTTGCGGCCCAGCATCTCCGAGGTGGAAGTAGTCGGTATCGGAGGAATCGATACCGGGAACCTGCCACTCTCATCTGACGGTAAGCTCATTGAACAATAATTTCACATACGAATGTATTTCAATGGACACTATACGCAAACATTTACTTTCATGATTGAGGTAGCGAATACAATTTGACAAAACATTCAAATGTACTTATATTACATAATTTGATTCATTCTTGAGATATATTTTAATGAAGAAATAGCCATGCACACGGTGAAACAATCACAGGAGGCAGCTATATTCAGCTAACAATCAGAATCTTATAAACATATTTAGATATGCTTTTCAGCAAAGAATATCCAGAGAATGAAGCTAATTAGATAACAAAAGTACATTCGAAAGTTGATACTAAATGTATGCTTATAAATCATGAAAGATAAAACATTGGGTTTCATGTGTTAAGGATCAGATTAATGCTATTACGCTGTTTACACGCATTCTATTACTTAGCGGTTACATCAGTATCTAGGCTATAGGTTAGGTGTGCATTTAAACAGACTGAAAACAAACGCAAAAACATTCACATTGACCAGATATCACAAACACTGTTTAGAAAAAGCGGAAATAGAATTGATTGTTTGTTAGATTTCAAAGTGGATTAATGATTCTGCATTTGTAATTGTATCGTAAGCTAAGTCATTTAAACCTTTATTTGCAAATATGCTAATATATACATTTCTTTTTTTCTTTTTTTTTTAATATACAGAGTCTGGGGACGAGGCAGCACAGCCTCCTGCATCTCCCCGGGATGAGAGTGGTGGTGAGGAATTCCCACTTCGGAGGGAAGAGGCCCCCCGTGACGAACAGCGCACGGGAGATGATCAAGAGGCCCCGGAAGCACAGGAGGATCCCGCTGAACCCGCGGAACCCGAGGTCCCTCAAAGACCCGCACTCCGCCGTGCACGGGCACCCCGCCGTGCACGGGTTCAACAGGCACAACAAGAAGAAATAGCGGAGGTGCGGGTTCTACTGGAGTACATAGACCAGATGCGTACCTCCCGGATAGAAAACATAGAAGGACGACGCAGAATACTTGATGGGCAGAATCAAATAATTCAAGGCCAAAATGAAATAATCAGTATACTGAATACAATACAAGAAGGACAAACAAGAATGTTCAATCTTCATCAGGAAATGTTCACATTTTTCCGGGAGGCGCATGCTGGTCTACCTCCTGTTGCTGGGCCTCTTGTTGCTGGGCCTCTTGCTGCTGGGCCATCTCCTCCTGCCGGCCCATCTCATCCTCCTCCTCAGCCATCTACTCCTCCTCCTCCTCAGCCATCTTCTCCTCCTCATCCATCTTCTCCTCCTCCTCCTCAGCCATCTACTCCTCACCTTGGTCGTCCCAGTACTCTTCCTTCCACTCCTCCCACAACAGCTCCAAGGAGGACTCTTCGGAGTCGGCAGTTGCCTCTCCCAGAGCCTCAGCCCCGTGGGAAGAGGGGAAGGAAGAGGAAGTAAGTATTTTTTTCCATCTTAAATTATTTTTTTTGGGTAATGGATAGGTATGTGATGATGTGGTTTTCATACACTTGTGGACCACACTCTGTATATAATCGACTTCTATGGGACCGGGTCCATGGAGGAAGATTCTTTGCAGAGTGTGGGTTATAAGTGTGTGAAAACCACATCATCACATACCTATCCTTGTTCATGATATTGATTGGTTTCTGTGATGTGATGTCCAAACTGTTTCCCGAATCGCTAACTAAATTACCATAACAATTATCCATGATGGCATATTACTGTTTGAATGCCAATAACACAGCTTAAAGGGACAGTCAGAAAATTATTGATTACAAAGAAAACACTGTATTACGCATTATAAAGTTTGAAACAACAAAACATGGAGAAATACATGTGTGACTTATGTGCTTACCCTTGTATCTATGACTATGAAAAATGACCACTTATTTGTTGTTCTGACATAACAACATTTTAGATATCAATGATCAATACATGGTCAATAATATGCTGTATGAGCACAAGGTTTTACATATACAAATGCTATCCAAATGCCCTCTAGTGCTCAAATTGTATAATGATTACAAGCACTCTTCAAGATTTAAGAAATGAGCACACCAACCTCATAGGTTTAGATAGCAAATTTAAATAAACCCAGACAAATGTTCAATTGTTGAGAAACATTTGATATCCTTGTTATTACAGAATTGACTTTTCGAATAATGTTAAAAAATTTTTTTTCGAAACTGTCCCTTTAACAACATTACATATGCTAACACATTTTAAGCTTGTTGCTATATCTACATGTACTTTTTCAAAAAAAAAATTTGAAAATCACATTTATATTGACGTGTTAAATAAAGTCTATTTTCTTTAAGAGACATTATTGTGTTAATATTTTATTGTAACTATTTTTATTTTAACAATGAATATGGTTTAAATTCCTTTTAGGAGTGGGGGGGTGAAATATGCTAACAAAAATATATTTGAAGATTAAACTATGTGGATCTCATACATGATACAAAAAAACAACATTTGCATTCAAGGGACAGTATCCTATATTTTTTACATAACTGTATGTAATAGACACTACTACAAACAACAAGATTAACATATACTGATAGCAATATTAAAAAGCTTCAAACACTTGCAAATAAAATAGGGTTAGCTATATTTTAAATATAGATGAACCACCATTACAACCGTAAAACACAATACCCCATCATTAACATATGAAAAGAACCTTTACACAAACTGGACAAAGCTGGAGATGGTACTCACATGAAACTCATTGGCTTTGCGAGGAGTAAGAAAATAACTTACATTTTCTTACAACACAAGACAAAATAAACCTATTGGTTAAACAATGGACTATCTAACTAGAGACAAAATCAAATATTTTTATTTATAATGTGAGTGTCTAATGAACCTTTCATAAAATATACAACGAAATTACATTTAGAAGAAGTCGGCATCATATATTTAGCATATGATAAATGCATATTGATTACTTTATTCAAACACAATAGCGCATATTTATTAATTAGATATGTTCAACATTAAACACAACATTAATTTTTAAGAAAAAGGAACATTGTTGACAAACATATTAAACATGGACTGTAGAGATTTGCACTTGCCTAGAAATATCCTATGCATGAAAACATTTTGCTTTCGTTCGTTGATTCAACCAGACATCCAGCAAAAGAGAATGTGTTGGTCTTTATCAGCTACGGGTCAACAATGTAACATGATGCAAATAATACATATTCGCAAGCTTTTTAAAATTGCATGCAGTCACAAACGTTTTTAACGTGCACAAATATTGCGGGACTACGCAATCCAATCACACGTTTTTTTAACTTTACATGTGCCGTCTTAACATGGCGCTTCCTTGATCACGTAAGAACGCCATCCAATGAAAGGCACATTATTGATCACGTAAGAACGCACAAAAAAAAAAGGCGCATCCTTGATCGCGTCAAAACGCAATCCAATAAAAGGCATATTCCTGATCACGTAAGAACGTCAGTCAATACAAGGAATCATTGGACAGCCTGGCAGGTGACGTCTTAAGCAACATGGCGCATCCGAGATCGCTGAAAAACCGCAGACAATACAAGGACTCAGTGACATCTTGGCATATCATTAAGAAACGTATTTATATTTTAGGAACTAGTATGTGTGTAGATTGCTATCTAGGAATGTCACCAAATCATGAATCATCTTTTCGGACTTGACTGTCCCTTGAACTATAGCTATGGTGTATATCTTTAACATTTAAAAGATACACATGAGAAATACATATGCCATTGATGTTTTAAGATATGTTTGGATTGTTGTTGAATAACAATAGTTATACATGTATTGATTAAACGTGTCATTTATTCAAGTTTAATTATGGTCAGCCTACCTATAGCCATATATGGGAGGAGATGTATTTTGTTAACATATTAGTTAACTAATATTCATCATCTACATTATTTGTATTACACACAGAGATTGATTTGGTTACACTTTGACAATAATATAGATTTGAAAATGAAATACAGGTGCTGTCAACATTACAATAAGATTGTTTATTAATAAAATTATATGTCCTTGTTCTTGTAAAAAGGACAAAAACGCTTTACAAATGGAAATACATTCATTTACAATAGTGATCAACATCACTTAAAGGGACATTATTTTGTTTTTAAAAAGAGCATACACATAGTCAATACTATTTAAATAAAATGAACACTTTACAGGGATTATATCATTGTATCAATACTCAGATCATTTTGTAAAGGTGCATCAATTCATGCAGAGTTTATAAATACACACATGGATATGAACATTTAAATATACATATATACACAAATACAAAAATATATATACATATATAAAGAAATTACTCTGCTAATCATAATCAGGCAATGATAGAGCTAAGAGAAAATAATATAAACACAAATAATAAGATTACATTGGAGATGTTAATCTTAAAGTCATTTACTATTGTCTTACATATATGATTTCATTATAACAAATAGATTTGTTAGGTCCCTTTAAGGATAAACAACATAAACTAGAGCTTGCAAAAAATAACAGGAAGAATGAGGACAAAGATTTGTGAAATAAAATTTATTTTATTAGTATGTAAGAAAACATACACAACGTTTATAAATAATCTTGTAAAAATAAGGAATATATGAGCCATATGACAAGGTAACACAGTGCATCACAGTCCATGAAGAGAGTTGCCAAGGGCCAGCATAGCCCCATTGGAGACACATGACAAGGTAACACAGTGCATCACAGTCCATGAAGAGAGTTGCCAAGGGCCAGCATAGCCCCATTGGAGACACATGACAAGGTAACACAGTGCATCACAGTCCATGAAGAGAGTTGCCAAGGGCCAGCATAGCCTCATTGGAGACACATGGCAAGGTAACACAGTGCATCACAGTCCATGAAGAGAGTTGCCAAGGGCCAGCATAGCCCCATTGGAGACACATGACAAGGTAACACAGTGCATCACAGTCCATGAAGAGAGTTGCCAAGGGCCAGCATAGCCCCATTGGAGACACATGACAAGGTAACACAGTGCATCACAGTCCATGAAGAGAGTTGCCAAGGGCCAGCATAGCCTCATTGGAGACACATGTCAAGGTAACACAGTGCATCACAGTCCATGAAGAGAGTTGCCAAGGGCCAGCATAGCCCCATTGGAGACACATGACAAGGTAACACAGTGCATCACAGTCCATGAAGAGAGTTGCCAAGGGCCAGCATAGCCCCATTGGAGACACATGACAAGGTAACACAGTGCATCACAGTCCATGAAGAGAGTTGCCAAGGGCCAGCATAGCCTCATTGGAGACACATGGCAAGGTAACACAGTGCATCACAGTCCATGAAGAGAGTTGCCAAGGGCCAGCATAGCCCCATTGGAGACACATGACAAGGTAACACAGTGCATCACAGTCCATGAAGAGAGTTGCCAAGGGCCAGCATAGCCTCATTGGAGACACATGACAAGGTAACACAGTGCATCACAGTCCATGAAGAGAGTTGCCAAGGGCCAGCATAGCCTCATTGGAGACACATGGCAAGGTAACACAGTGCATCACAGTCCATGAAGAGAGTTGCCAAGGGCCAGCATAGCCCCATTGGAGACACATGACAAGGTAACACAGTGCATCACAGTCCATGAAGAGAGTTGCCAAGGGCCAGCATAGCCTCATTGGAGACACATGGCAAGGTAACACAGTGCATCACAGTCCATGAAGAGAGTTGCCAAGGGCCAGCATAGCCCCATTGGAGACACATGACAAGGTAACACAGTGCATCACAGTCCATGAAGAGAGTTGCCAAGGGCCAGCATAGCCACATTGGAGACACATGACAAGGTAACACAGTGCATCACAGTCCATGAAGAGAGTTGCCAAGGGCCAGCATAGCCTCATTGGAGACACATGGCAAGGTAACACAGTGCATCACAGTCCATGAAGAGAGTTGCCAAGGGCCAGCATAGCCCCATTGGAGACACATGACAAGGTAACACAGTGCATCACAGTCCATGAAGAGAGTTGCCAAGGGCCAGCATAGCCCCATTGGAGACACATGACAAGGTAACACAGTGCATCACAGTCCATGAAGAGAGTTGCCAAGGGCCAGCATAGCCTCATTGGAGACACATGGCAAGGTAACACAGTGCATCACAGTCCATGAAGAGAGTTGCCAAGGGCCAGCATAGCCCCATTGGAGACACATGACAAGGTAACACAGTGCATCACAGTCCATGAAGAGAGTTGCCAAGGGCCAGCATAGCCTCATTGGAGACACATGACAAGGTAACACAGTGCATCACAGTCCATGAAGAGAGTTGCCAAGGGCCAGCATAGCCTCATTGGAGACACATGGCAAGGTAACACAGTGCATCACAGTCCATGAAGAGAGTTGCCAAGGGCCAGCATAGCCCCATTGGAGACACATGGCAAGGTAACACAGTGCATCACAGTCCATGAAGAGAGTTGCCAAGGGCCAGCATAGCCTCATTGGAGACACATGACAAGGTAACACAGTGCATCACAGTCCATGAAGAGAGTTGCCAAGGGCCAGCATAGCCTCATTGGAGACACATGACAAGGTAAAAGAGTGCAACAGGCACAACAAAAAACTGATAAAAAGGCCAAAGGGCAACAATATAAATACAAATTCAACATGTGGACGGAGGATTATTATCTGCCACCATGGAGCATATCCAGATCCTCCACTTACTGGTCATCCTCTTCATTGTCCTGTGCATGTCCAGCTCCAGATTCAGGCCTTGAACGTAATTGCATAATTTCACGCAGAGTCAAGTCCTGAACCCGGAGCTGGGCCTGCATGGTGTCGTTCATCCCTCTCAGGACAGCTGCGTTCCTCAACACGGCCTGCTCTACTCTTGCTATCCCTTCTAGCATGAGCCATGCTGAGTCACAGCCTAAAATAAAATAAAAATTAATATTAAGGATAATTACACAACAGAATAAAAGATTTTAATACATACATTGTCATCATAAAGACAAATAATTATTTACATCAATTATTTTTCATATATTCTTTACACATGAATTAGGTTATTCAGACAGACAGAAATCATTAAAGGCTCATGTTACTCAAACATGTTGAACCCTTTAATTGGTTTTAGATGATCCACTTATACAGCTTGAGTGTATCAAATCTTGTTAAAGGATTTACATTGTACTTACATCAGCAATTTAAAAATTCAATTTAGACTGTGGTAGGCACACCTATCCTTAAACATTTTGGCATTGAGGACAAGCTGTGTAAACATAGCAACCAGAAGAAATTACATTCCCACTGGGTTAGACAAGAGATAATGTATCCACATTTGGACATAAAATTTTGGATCCAAGTAGTGGTGTTTGGTATATGTAGTGATATCCAATTAAAGGGACACTGAACCTAAATATTTAATGGACTGATTCAGATAGAGCATGACATGACAAATCTTTAGAAATTACACATATTCATTATATGTTTTAATTGTCAAGCTATATTTTGAATGCAAGAATGTTGGTTTTTATGGAAGCCAATATTTGTTGATGAACCTTGTTTGTGCATGCTGGTTGATGGATACATTCATCCAACAATAAAGAAATGATGGCCACATTTATTTTATTGTTTAAACTAATTATAGGAATAAGTTGTTTTCAATAAATATATCAAGAGAATGACGAATAATTCATAAGAGTATTCTATTATACATTGGCTTAACATTGCATGCTGGATTTGAATCACAATTTAACCAATTTAACTTCACTGTACCTTTAAGTATCTTATAAAGTGTATTTAGAATGATACTTACAGCTGTGCCTGGGAAGGACAATCTGACACCCAGGACAATGAAGGTTGAAACAGGGGGGAGAGATGGGATTGGCTCGGGGAGGGATGGGAATGGCTTGGGGAGTGGTGAGCTGCTGCTCCAGGGTAGGCCGTACAGCTGGGGAGTGGGGAGTTTGGGTCTGGGCAGCTGTACGGGCCAGAATACGGGGAGAGCGGCGAAGGGGGGTGTATGGGCGTTTTTTGGGAGGGACAGGATATGAAATATGGGAAGGGCTGGCAGTGGTCGGGGCATGGTCATGGGTTTGGTGATGGGAAGGGCTCTGGGTGTGTGCAGAGGTGTGGCCATGGTCAGGGGTGTGTGCACGGGGAGGGGTCTGTGACTGGGCAGGGGCGGAATCCAGATGACCAGAAGTGGTGGATCCATCTGAAAATGTTAAAGAAATATATTAACATCTCATACATCCTGACATCAAATCAACGCATTTAAAATTGATTATGTTTTCAATATACCTCGAAGTGTGTTTGAATCTGTAAACTATTCTGAAATGAGGATATGGTATCTATATAGGCACTCAGATGAATCTCAATGACTGTCTGTACAATGTGAAACTTATTATTGTGTTTTGGCATGGAATATGCATGTGACATAATGATGGCATGAATTATATATTCTTAACAAAATATATACAAGCAGATTTTCATGCTGCCTGATATAGAAAGGGGGCAGTAGTGTATTTGAACAGACAAATAATATTCCTTTTTAAAGGGAAAAAGCTGTAGACTTTGAATGTCTTCAATAAAATGATTTCAAAAAAAGAAACATGTTGGAAACATGATAGATATATTTCACATACCATCAGACTCCAAGGCAGCCTCTTCCTCCTCCATCCCACATGTGACATCAATCTCTGTAAAACATAACATGTTGTGTACACCTTAAGATCAGATATTATAACATATGTTACTGTTGCTCAAATACGCACATCAATGTTGCATTAAAGATATACACACACAAAGTTATGATTTACATCATTTTGATGGAGCATACAAATGACAATAGATTTGTTATTGTCAATAAATCAGAATCTTAATGTATTGTTTGTCTTAATGTTAAATTCATAAAAGCATAGTACATAGAACATTTAAGATTTCTCATGTGTGTATCACTTGATGACTGTTGTTAAAAAAAAAAAAAAATGAAAAAAACATATGTTAGACATCTTATGAATAACAAATGTGTAGAATAATAAAGTAGAAATTATTAATCGCTCAATATAAAAAATAAATATATAATCAGAAGATAAATTCTATGATTTTTTATAATGTTATGCTTCATCGGAATCATGATCATAATATTGATTAGCAATACACCTTCAATTACATATAAATGAGTCAATGGACTTACCAGGAGACCGCAAAGGCGGCTCTATGTCACTGCTGGATTCCTGTGGGCTCCCCACACCAACTCTCTCTATGAATGATATAGATATATATTATTAAACACATTTTGGATATCACTAAATCACATCTGTCTAGAATTTTAACATTAATCAACTTTAAAATGTGAATAATAGAGCAGTCATTACACCAGAAAATGCTTGATTGAATCAAGGGGATTCTGTAAACATATCTGTATTCAACATATGTTTAATGTCAGACTACATTAGACATCAAATTCATCTCAGATGCTGCTATTGCATATCTAAATATACCCAATGATCAATGTTCTTAACCCTTTAAGGACACAGCTTTCACTTAGCTCAATTGTTTTATGACGGAATAATTCCGTCACATGTCCTTAAGAAGTTACAAGAATACACACAAACCACATATTGAGGAGCATCTGTTGACAAATCTAAACAAACATGTGTCACATCGAGCCATTTTTTCAATGTACAGTAATCTTGTTTAGGACACAACACATATTTATCACAATACATAACAAACTTTATTATTACTAATATGTAATCATGGTGCTGTTAGAGTATGCAGATATATATAAAGTAACTCCAACAGATAATTAGATTTATATATCAATAGTTTTTAATAAAAATAATGTAATGATGAATGAATCTATTTTGTCTTAAAGGGACACTGACATGATTAATTTAAATAATTGATTTCTATGTTCAAACTGTAAAAAATGATTTAACATTGACTCCTATTATAATTCGAATGTTGTTCGATATTAATCTTAAAGGCAGATAAGGAATATTGGATTCAATAAATATTGTTTGTTGAAGGTATCCACCAATCATCAATATAAACCCAGGTTGGTCAACAAATATTTAGATGCACATAAACGTACTTTCTTTATTTTAAAATACATTTAGCAATAGAATATGTCACATATGATGATAGTATTATATTTTATGTTTATTAATATTGCATACTGTATGTGAAAGACAATATTAATAATTGTAGTTCAGTATCCCTTTAATCTAAAATTAAATAGATTCCACAATGTTGTTGTTTGTTAATGAATTATCTACTCCATATGTTGATGTAATGAATGGTATTGAGCATGCAATTAAAATCAAATATGTTATTTAAGTATATCCGAATAATTATATAATTTTCATCTATTAAATAGACATTACATATAAATATAGAACAATGTGTATTTAGTATGTAATGTTCATTCCATGTTTCTAAGACAAATGTCAATTAAAATGAGACATACCATACTGTGACAAGCCCTGGCTTGAGGATCCAGCAGCCACATCCATATCTGTAATATATTAAATGAGGATTGCATATCATTAATACTAATCATGCCATGTTTAAAATATTTACATTAATAACAAATCAATAGAAAAATATTAATCCTTTGGTAGTCCCATGAGTTAATAGTTTCCGCAATTAAATGAATGATAAATATATCCTGGACTCTTATTTTCAATCAGTTGTGTTGTTTACTTTATCTTTAAGAATATATGCTTGTTATTACATAATCATCAATTGATGGCCATATGTTATAATTTATTAGTATTATTCGTTTTTTATTAGATATAATATTTAAAATAAGAATACTGTATTCTTCACTAATCTAAGATTTTCCATTTAATTTTTAACAACATGTATAAAGCAATGCCACTTTCCGCAAACCCATGTTAACGTGGATGAGAAATGCCATTTTCGCGATCATTGCGCAATGATTCCAAGCGGAATTACGCATCCGTCATTTGACCAACATGTATAAAGCAATGCCACTTTCCGCAAACCCATGTTAACGTGGATGCGAAATTACATTTCCGCTCTGACGCATATTCTGTAGAGCGCAAGAAACATCATTCCAATTTCATGTATCACTAATGTAAAATCAGATATCTAAACATCATATGTAGTGTATGTTGTGAGATCTGTATAGGTTTAGTATCTGACTAAATACACATTTTGGATTTTTAACATTATAAATATTATATGAAGTTGGATAATTACCTGGTTCAGATTCTCTATCGGGTCCTCCCAGGCCACCGGACGGAGAAGCATCTGCCCTGTCCCCCGCGTCAGGACTTTCAGATCCCGCAGCTGGGAGGGAAGAAGAGGAGGCCGAGGATGGCGAGGATCTAAATCTTTTGGGGACCCGGAGATTGAGGAGCTCGCATAAAGTCACCTCATAAGGGAGTAGGTACAGTTTCCGCGGGGCCTTTCTTTGGCCCCCTCTTTTACGGGCTTGTACCCAGTCCCTTATGAGGTTGACTTTTTTCGATAAACGCAACCTCATATCTCCGAATCTCCTCATGATCTGATCCTGGGTCCTCTGGACGTCACACACCAATCTAACCGCATTGGTGATAGACTCCCAGAGGGCCTTCTTAACAGGCGCATCTGTCGAGCTCCTCTTGTTCCCAAACAGCTGGGGATAAAAGTCCTTGACGGCGTGGACCAGTGCAGCGCTCTCCTCCTTGGTGAACCTGGGAACTGACATGCCTGCTGGGTTGTATAATAATAATATATATTGCCTGCAGGCATTAGAGAACTGACAAAGATGGCAACGTGTAATGGACTTTTATATGGTGAAGTAAACATGAGATGCACCATGGGACAATTTATCTGTACATCTGATTGGATAAAAGTTTGAAATATTGTTATAATGTCTGTGAGACCATCCTGACTCAAGTTGTGTTTGTGTGATGAACTCTGATTGGCCGTTCCTTAATGTTTCATATCTTAGTAACTTCCTTACACATACCGCTTGGTGGTGCTGTAACTTCATTTTTCATGTAGACTTATTTGTAACTCATGGGCCTGTCATGCGGATATGTGTGACGCAGATTTAATATCCGTGATCCGTGAAATATTAATGATTAAATACTCTTTAAAATCTAATACTGTCACATTATTAATGTTGTAGACATTTCTCGGTTTAATAACGGTCTGTTTCTTTAATACAAATACACATTTAATATTGTATGTCTTTATTGTTCTTTAAATAAATTTATTGTGAAGTATTGACATTGCTCTATTAAATGTATTTATAATGCACATTGATTGTGTGCTATTGCGTGACATTACACTAATGTTTAAATATGCTAATCTGGTGTTTGAAGATGCGTTTCCCACGCAATATTTATTAATGTTAAAATTCCGGGAAGAATGTCAGTAACTTTGATAATCTGTTTATAAATGTTAAACTACAGCTTTGTTATTCGCAAATAAACCTCGAGCTTGTATTTCTCTGAAGTGCTCATATATGTTATTGTGCAATGGCGTCTTTAGTTTTAAAGAGACATTACAAACAATTGTATCAAATGATCTGTAGAGATAGAAGATTGTTTAGACTTTAAAATGTAAATCATTTTCTCTTAGTATTTATATATCCTCAACATAAGAAATTTAAATGCACATGGTTGAGCCAATCACATAAGGCATCTCTGTGCATCCACCAATCTTCATCTACTGAGCCTATCTCGATATGCTTTTCAAGCAAAGTATGTCAAGATAGGAAGAGAAGTAAATACACTATTTCAAGCTCTTAAAGGGACACTGTCCAAACAAATTTACCATTGGTGATTGAGCATTAAATGTTAATCAACTTTATTATTTAATACGATTATCAAATGTTAAGTTATCTTGTTATGTTTCTTTGAAAATCAATAATGATATTTTATATTACGGACAATTGTTTAATAAAAACCTGGGTTGTCCTTGACGATTGTTGCATCAATTATTCCAAACAATCAAGTTCTGTCCAGAGTACTGAAGCAAATAAATTAGCTATTTACTGCCTTATTTCTAAAGTAATGATAGCAACATCACAATGAGCATTCATAATATGAGACAAGTTTTAAAGTTGATTAAAATAGAATACTCATTCAGAATGTATAAATCATTGTTTTTTTAAATGGCTACCTTTAAGTATATTTTGAGTTCATGTCCCTTTAAATAAACATTTCACAATAATGCTTAATATATCATAAACCTAGGCACCTTCCTTTTGCTAAATGAGTCTAACATATGAGTAAAGCAAATTTAGATTAACTTCTAGATTGTTTTACACACTGACTGAAATATATTTATTAAATGAGGTCTTTTTTAGCCTTCAGCGTAGAGGGACATTAAGCTATATGTTATGTATGCATTTTGTATCATAATCTTATATTTGACCAACTTAATATGTTTTGTTATTCAATTATTATATTGTAATTATATATATTCGTGGATTAAATACATCTCTACATAGGCTATTTTGATGCTGATTGTTGTTTGCATATAGATGCCTTATATCATTGACTAAGATATGTGCATTTATTTTTATTTTAACAAGTATATTTAAAGACTGAATGTAATTCTATAGTACATTCTAAATATGTTTAAATTCTTGTATGATATTTGTAACAATGTATACAAAATATACATTTTGAATGACCCCTTTAAGGACCCAAACATATTGTATTTTGATTTAACATTGACAAAATAAACTAAAGGGGAAATTACATTCTATATAGATATTTGATGTCTAACCCAAGAGGTAAGATTGTAATAAATACATAATATTACTAAGTATAGTTAAATGACTCCACTAGAAAATTACATAGATTAACCTGGCATCCAATAACTAATTATTAAAAATTATAAATTTAAATGACCTACCATTTATAAATGTAATAATTGTAAAATATTTTCTAATAATGTTTTGAGATACCTAAGGAAGATACATGATCTTATACAATTCTTTTTACATTCAACAACACTGTCACTTTCATGTAATTGAACCACTTCACCTTATTAAATGTTAAAACAATCATAATATTAATACATATCCTAAATATTTTTAATATATACTTTTTCAATATAAAAGCATTGAAGAATATGACTCCCCAATTAATGTTAAAATATATCTTTTAATATTCTCTGAAGAATTTTATTTTCTACTATTAATGCATTATTTTCTCTTATGCATGTGCTTGTCAAATAGCCAACTATCAGTCATGGGAGTCCAAGTTTTATTTATTTACAGATTATATTGATATATATTAGAATCTGCTAAAAAAAAATATATATTTAATAGAAAATAATTAAATATTCCATGAACTCATCAGATGCCAATCTGAAATGACAAATAATAAAAATGGAACAAAGTTAATACACACGTTGTAAAATATTCATAAAATACATTTAAAATCATATGGTGTCTATGCTCTAACTTTGATCAACATTTTTTAAAGATAATCATTACATTCATTTTAAATTAATGAAATACATACACCATTATATTGTTGATTAAAAATAATATTTAAATTTCAAAAATTAAATTTATACATAATAATGTATATCACATGTAAACAATATATGTATGCTGAACATAAATGTAATATTTCATGTCCATTCAAATACCTCTATATCAACTATAATATGTATTCCTTTTTCTGATTGTGATCCCTAAATATCTAATTAAGAACTAAATATGACTAATGTATGTAAGCTACTAATATTCTACAGTCTTCACTAGCATGCATTGGTACACCAACCTGGACAATGCATGGTCTTTGAATGTCAATTCAGGGGTAAACAGTTGATCTTCAATAGGTGTCTTATTCATCAGTTCATTAAATAGAGGACTGGGAAATACCATCTAAAAAGGAAAATCATCTAAGTGTCTGATTGTGATCCCTAAATATCTAATTAAGAACTAAATATGACTAATGTATGTAAGCTACTAATATTCTACAGTCTTCACTAGCATGCATTGGTACACCAACCTGGACAATGCATGGTCTTTGAATGTCAATTCAGGGGTAAACAGTTGATCTTCAATAGGTGTCTTATTCATCAGTTCATTAAATAGAGGACTGGGAAATACCATCTAAAAAGGAAAATCATCTAAGTGTCTGATTGTGATCCCTAAATATCTAATTAAGAACTAAATATGACTAATGTATGTAAGCTACTAATATTCTACAGTCTTCACTAGCATGCATTGGTACACCAACCTGGACAATGCATGGTCTTTGAATGTCAATTCAGGGGTAAACAGTTGATCTTCAATAGGTGTCTTATTCATCAGTTCATTAAATAGAGGACTGGGAAATACCATCTAAAAAGGAAAATCATCTAAGTGTCTGATTGTGATCCCTAAATATCTAATTAAGAACTAAATATGACTAATGTATGTAAGCTACTAATATTCTACAGTCTTCACTAGCATGCATTGGTACACCAACCTGGACAATGCATGGTCTTTGAATGTCAATTCAGGGGTAAACAGTTGATCTTCAATAGGTGTCTTATTCATCAGTTCATTAAATAGAGGACTGGGAAATACCATCTACAAAATAGAAAATCATCTAAGTGTCTCCAATAGGATGTCTCCACAGCCTTATTCTATCAAATAGTTTGCACTTACCATGTGAACATGTCTTTGTATGGTTTTCAAGGTCAGCAGAATTTAAATATGCCAGACATGATCCCATTGGTATACTTCAATTTCAATCTTGGCTTTTTCCCCACTGTCAGTCTTGGAAATCTTCACTGTCAGGCTTCAAATTGTTCCCTTTCAGTCTTTATATTAAGTCATCTCCCTAATGTAAGAAATTATATATAAAGATTTCATACAAGTGTGTGAATCAGTTCTGTACCCCTCTCCCACCCCCCATTTCATAATAAATATCTATCACTAGCTTACTAAGCCTGTGTATGAACCTGTGTTATTTTCTATCAAGTGTGAAGATGAGTCATATTGAGCAGAACAAACCTCTGTGTCACATTGAACCATAGTCATTCTAGAGTATCCCTTTCTGATTATGTACATAAGTAATGTGTAAACAAAGTTATATTTTTAAAAATGTATGCCATATTATGTATTTGTGTACAAATCATGCCAGCAACAGTCCATACATTTCTACTTACCATCTGATGTCCTCTATAAAAACCAGGTGGCAAAGACTCGCTATAGGACCCAATGCCCAGAGCATCACCTATATTATGAGAAATAAATATTATTCTAACATTTGATCAATACTAACATGTTTGCACAATTCTCTACTTGTCATTTCCCTAGAGTTCACATCTATTGAAAATACTCCAGTGTAACTTCTATTATTTACCGTCTAAAGTGGCGGTTGATGACGTCTGCTCTGACATCAAGTCCCTCGTCCTGGAATTCCCCCTCTAGAACAGGATCATCCTCCTCATCTCTGAGGAGGTCTCTGTCCACCGGGACGGCCTGCAGCATCCCAGCCCGCTGTGCAATATTATGCAGGACGCTACAGGCTACAACGATCTTAGCCACCTTCTTTGGGTTGTACTGGAGTGCTCCTCCAGAACGGTCCAGGCACCTGAATCTCATCTTCAGGAGCCCGAACATCCTTTCAACCACCGCCCTGGTTCTCTTATGAGCCCTATTGTAGCGCTCCTCAGACACATCAGTTGGGCTACGCAAGGGGGTAATGAGCCAAGGCCGGCTCATGTACCCAGAATCACCTATAAATTTAGAACAGAACATAATTCAAACAGAATACTTAAACTAGTATATTGTTGTATAAATATATTTTTTAAAAACCATAATCCATATTAAAAGTTGTCAGAAACATAAAAAAATTAAAAAAAAATTATATATAAATCTGTATCTAGCCATTTCATCTAAGACATGCTACATATGCGTATTTCTCCTAAACCAAACCTTGTGTAAAATGCTAACTACATGTTTACATTGCATTCTCTATATGAACACTTAAGGTAAGACATGCTACATATCTGCATTTCAATAAAACTAGACATTAGCAGAAATAGACAATGACAGGGTTAAATTGCATGAGATAATATCTTGCCATTTCATCTAAGACATGCTACATATGCGTATTTCTCCTAAACCAAACCTTGTGTAAAATGCTAACTACATGTTTACATTGCATTCTCTATATGAACACTTAAGGTAAGACATGCTACATATCTGCATTTCAATAAAACTAGACATTAGCAGAAATAGACAATGACAGGGTTAAATTGCATGAGATAATATCTTGCTATTTCATCTAAGACATGCTACATATGCGTATTTCTCCTAAACCAAACCTTGTGTAAAATGCTAACTACATGTTTACATTGCATTCTCTATATGAACACTTAAGGTAAGACATGCTACATATCTGCATTTCAATAAAACTAGACATTAGCAGAAAAAGACAATGACAGGGTTAAATTGCATGAGATAATATCTTGCCATTTCATCTAAGACATGCTACATATGCGTATTTCTCCTAAACCAAACCTTGTGTAAAATGCTAAATACATGTTTACATTGCATTCTCTATATGAACACTTAAGGTAAGACATGCTACATATCTGCATTTCAATAAAACTAGACATTAGCAGAAAAAGACAATGACAGGGTTAAATTGCATGAGATAATATCTTGCCATTTCATCTAAGACATGCTACATATGCGTATTTCTCCTAAACCAAACCTTGTGTAAAATGCTAACTACATGTTTACATTGCATTCTCTATATGAACACTTAAGGTAAGACATGCTACATATCTGCATTTCAATAAAACTAGACATTAGCAGAAAAAGACAATGACAGGGTTAAATTGCATGAGATAATATCTTGCCATTTCATCTAAGACATGCTACATATGCGTATTTCTCCTAAAACAAACCTTGTGTAAAATGCTAACTACATGTTTACATTGCATTCTCTATCTGAACACTTAAGGTAAGACATGCTACATATCTGCATTTCAATAAAAATAGACATTAGCGTCGGTAAATAACAAATGGTTAAATTTAATCCTATAGCTGAACATGACGCTAACAGTTAAAAAATACAGGGGCAATTGTCAAAATAATTAACCATGTTGTGCACAAATACTCACCAACGAGATAACCAGGGGGCATTTGTCTTTCCTCAAACTGTCTCCACAGGGACGACAGAGAGAGGATGCGGGCATCATGACTAGCCCCTCCAAAATTCGCATACACATGCATAATCCTCATCCGTGCGTCACAAACATACTGCACGTTGAGGCTATGAAAATGTTTGCGATTTCTGAAGGGCAAGTCATCAATTGGAGCACGCAGCGCAATGTGGGTACAATCAATGGCTCCCAAGACATTGGGCAATTGAGCAATATCAAAGAATTCCCGCTTCAGGCGCCTCCAATCACCATCATTCTGTGGGAATCCTATGTATTGCTTACTGATACGTACCATGGCGTTCAGAAAGTTATCAAACACCCCAGAGAATGTACCTTGAGCCAGGCCATGCATGTACAGTTCTCCGGATTGAAAACTCCCGGAGGCCAGGACGTATAGACAGCTTAGCATCTTACTCATGGGGGGAACAGCAGTCCTTATTTGTATACGTGGCTCCAAATGAGGTTTAAGAAGATCGTAAAGGCCAATGAGCTGTTCGCGATCGAGCCGATACTTATCATAAACCTCAAAGTCACTCATGTTTTCCAAGGTGGGTCTCACCCTGTAGACACGAGGACCTCGAACCAGACGACCCCTTCGTCTCGGTCTGAGCCGCCGAGGCTGCCTGATTCGACCAACAGCTAGTTCGCCAATAGCACCACCAGCAGCGTCTACCATGTCATCGTCATCCATCTTTCAAAACAGCGTAACAAGGTAAGCACTTGATCTGATGTGGATCACAAGTGATGCATTGGCCATGTTGTTTGTGGGATTTATAGTACAATTAGTCCAATGGTAGTGAGTTTGTAATGATTGCTGATTGTATTCACCTGTTTGTATGTGAGCGGCGCGAATGCTTTCACAGTGGGCGTTTATTTGTTGTTTGCTGAAATGTTAGTTTCAAACAATGATTCTCAATGTGAAAGTGTCAAATATCACACATACAGTGCATGTTTGTAATGTTTGATCATATGCGTAATCAATATTTCCTAAACGCGATGTTATAGTAACAAGCACACGTCCAGGCTAACATGAATGAAAGTGCATAGTTGTGTATAATGTGCATCGAATGTGATCGATCAATGTTGCTGCAATATTGTTTGTAAATGATAAAGTAACATCTGTAGTATTGTATATATAAGTGATTTCAGAGCTGTCAATATTGTATGCGTCCCTTTAAAATCGCAATAATAATTCAGAACTTCCCGTCTGTCATCTGTAGTATTGTATATATAAGTGATTGCCGAGCTGTCAATATTGTACGCGTCCCTTTCAAATCGCAATAATAATTCCGAAATTCCCGTCTGCCATCTGTAGTATTGTATATATAAGTGATTGCCGAGCTGTCAATATTGTATGCGTCCCTTTCAAATCGCACTAATACTGAATAACTTCCCGTCTGCCATCTGTAGTATTGTGTATATAAGTGATTGCCGAGCTGTCAATATTGTATGCGTCCCTTTCAAATCGCACTAATACTGAATAACTTCCCGTCTGCCATCTGTAGTATTGTGTATATATAAGTGATTGCTGAGATGTCAATATTGTATGCGTCCCTGTAAAATCGCAATAATACTGAAGAACTTCCGGCTGTCATCTGTAGTATTGTATATATAAGTGATTTCCGAGCAGTCAATATTGTATGCGTCCCTTTCAAATCGCAATAAGAATTCAGAACTTCCCGTCTGTCATCTGTAGTATTGTATATATAAGTGATTTCCGAGCAGTCAATATTGTATGCGTCCCTTTCAAATCGCACTAATACTGAATAACTTCCGGCTGTCATCTGTAGTATTGTATATATAAGTGATTGCCGAGATGTGAATATTGTACGCGTCCCTTTCAAATCGCACTAATACTGAATAACTTCCGGCTGTCATCTGTAGTATTATATATATAAGTGATTTTCGATCTGACGATATTGTAAGCGTCCCATAAAAATTGCACGAATACTGAATAACTTCCGGCTGCCATCTGTAGTATTATATATATAATTGATGTGCGATCTGACAATATTTCTGAATTGTCCCATTGAAATCTCCATAATAATGCTGTTCAAAAGTGTGTTTTACGTATATGTTGTATTGTAGTATTGAGTGTTAAAGTTCCTAAAGGGGCGGTACAGTGGTGAATCTGTGATGTGTATGGTTGAATCTTCTAATGACGTCATGATATTATTAACCTGCCTATGTAGTTGTGAAATCCTCATTGTGTTGTTGTATTGTGCTACATTGTTATTGTGTGCTGAATAAAATCTAAATGTGTGCTTTGTGGTTGCGTGATGGGTGATGCGTGTTATGTACATGTACGTATATATTGTGATTGTGTCCCACATATGCTGACTTCTATATAGCGGTCTGGCATTGTTGTTCCTTCCCATAAAGTGACATCTGTAATCTGGTGTAATGATGTTCTTGTTGTACGTAATTCCTAATGGTTTCTGGTGATGGAATCATGATGTTAAAAGTACAGTAAAATCCATATGTTGTGTTTTGTGATTCCTAGAGAGAATGTAATGTGTTTTTCCCCCATCATTTGAATGCACATGTATGATTGAATGTTAAAAGTAATGTATGTGCATCCATGACTGATCATGTGTTAAGCCTATGTAGATATGCTGTTGCTGCAAGCATATGAGTTGAATAACAGAAATGCAATAATAAAGGTAAATGAGAGATGTTTCCCATTGTGTAGTGTTTGTGAATCCAGAAATGTGTATTGAATTTTATTTTAATTGTAAATGTAATTTTATAGAAATAATAATGTGTTACTAGTGATGGGGATTTGTAGTTGATGTAATCTAAAAGTGTTAAAAATATTTATGGTGTGGTGAATATTTAATATTAAAAAACATAAGTCCACCATAGGGAAATAGTCATTTCTTGATCTATTTATCATAGCTGGGTCTAACGCATGAAATCATGTATTTTCTAGCGCTGGTATTTGGAGTTTTTCAGTCTACGCTATTTGCGTGCGTTAGGGAAATGAGGGTTTCGCGTGCACGAGCACGTCTTCCCAATAGAAGTCAATGGAGGCTCCAAAGATTTCTATATTTTTTTTTCTAAGACTGGTTTTCCTCGTAAAGTGAGTGACGTCATGAGCTTGTGTGAAAAAGTAACTAAATCGTGTTCTTTTTGTAATAAATAAATATTTTGTGTATGTAATGTGGTGTATATTGTTTGTATGCATCGATGAGTGTATGTTTGTGATAATGTTATTCGTTAGATGTAGGTATATGAGGGTCTTTTCCCGTATGTCCATGTAAGTCAATGGGAAAATGGATTTGTGTGGATTTTTTTCAAACACCCGAGATCTCGCAACTTTAATCCTTTGTATTTTAAAGAAAAAATAAAAAATACGAAAAATAAAGATAGTGTTGTGTTTGTATGAGTGTAAGTGTACTTTGTGTAATATTTGTTTTGTGATTCGTGGATGTTTTTTTGTGCGGTATATGTTTACTACTGGGTCTGAGGTGGCGGTAGAAAGTTGAGCGTTAGGTGTATTTTGAGTCGCGGTAAATAAACTCTAAATACCGGAGTGCGTAAAAAACCCGCGTTAGGAGCCTCTAACGCTGGTTTTGACGGCTACCGCCGAACTCTAAATCTAGGCCTTAATGAGGTATATAGAGTATGTGCTTCTACATGTTAGATATTTTTTGATTGAATATTTGGTCCCCTTGATAGGGTGGAAAAATTCCTTCCCCTTTATTATGGAACTACAGTGACTACAATGTAGGCAAGGATAACAACCTCTATTATCGGGTCCTATTGATGTTTGAATGCTTTTCTTTTTGCTACCTATATCTGCTCTTACCAGTAAATCTCTCAGGTTCTTAGTTTTTTTATAAGCTACTATAGGTATGTTTTTGAAATCTTCAACTTGAGGATTGCATTCACGAAGTATATGCCAGTATTTATTAATAATATGTGATATTTTGGATCCTAAAGTATTGTATTGGGTTACAAAGACCATTCTGTTTTCTTTTGTTTTGTTTTTTGTATTATCTTCTTCCTTATTATTAAAGTACTCTAATTGTTTTGTAATTAGTTCTTCTGGATACCCTCTTCTTTTGAATTTCTCTGCCATTTCTTTTAATCTTATATCACATTTCTTTTTGTCAGTAACTATTCTCTTCACTCTTTTAAATTGGCCTTGGGGTATGGCTTCTATTGTTTTTTTGGAATGGAAGCTATCATATTGTAGTACTTTATTTTTATCTGTGGGTTTCACATATAGATCAGTTTTTAGGAAGCCTTGTTCTTTATATACAAAAGTGTCTAAGAATGCTACTCCTGTTTCCTCGGTATTGAGAGTGAATTTTAAGCCTGTGACAGATGAGTTGAGATGCTCAACAAATTGCCATAGGCTACCAGTGTCACCCCACCATATGCCAAATATGTCATCCACAAATCTCCACCATGCTGCACCATATTGAAGAAATAATGGATTAGAGTATACAAATTTCTCTTCTATGTGGGACATAAAAATATTGGCATATGTTGGGGCGACACTGGAGCCCATCGCAGTACCCTGTTTTTGAAAATAAAAGGTGTCTTGAAATAGGAAGTAATTTTGATATAGAATAACAGACAATAAATCTGTCAAAAACTGTATTTCTTTCTCAGTATATTTATTATTCACTTTTAATGTGTTTGTCACAGCCTCAATACCGCTGGTGTGCTTTATAGAGGTATATAAGCTAGTGACATCTAGTGTATATAGGATGCATTTGTCTCCAATTTGTCCAATATCTTTTAGTTTCTCAAGGAAATCATTAGTGTCTTTCAGGTAAGAAGATGTCTCTAACAAGAAGGGCTGTAACACTTTATCTAGGAAGATTGCAATTTTTGAAAAAATAGAATTAACTCCCGCCACTATTGGGCGGCCTGGGGGTTGAAATTTATCTTTGTGTATTTTGGGTGAAGCATAAATTACAGGTCTTACTGGATTCTTTTCTATTAGGCACTCTTTATATTCAGTAGTGATGATGCCATTCTTGACTGCTATATTGGTGATGTGTTCTATTTCTTTACCTATTTGCATTGTGGGATCTCTAGTTAGGGCTTCATATACTGTTGTATCGTTTAATTGTTTTAGAATTTCATTTACATAGTCAGTTTTATTTAGTAGCACTACTGCCCCGCCCTTATCTGCCTCCTTTATTATGATTTCTTTATTATTTTTTAATTTGTTGATGGCATCTTGCTGTTTCTTATCAATTTGTACTAGTTCTCTCTTTTTATTTCTTTTTAGTAAGTTTTTTACTTCTTTTTGAACTAGTTTTGCAAATGTGGCTACACTATATTGTGTTGGTGGGTTAAATTTACTCTTGCTTTTAATCCCATATGTCTTTGGATTATTAAATTTTATATCCTTGTTAATCCTATCTTTTGCCATTATAACAGGTCTCACATAGTGATGTCAGTAGCTGTGGTCTCACATAGTGATGTCATTAGCTATAAGGTCTCGCATAGTGATGTCATTAGCTATAAGGTCTCGCATAGTGATGTCATTAGCTATAAGGTCTCACATAGTGATGTCAGTAGCTATAAGGTATCATAGTGATGTCAGTAGCTATAGGGTCTCACATAGTGATGTCAGTAGCTAAGGACTCACATAGTGATGTCATTTGCTTGATGGTCTCACATAGTGTTGCAACTAGCTATAAGGTCTCACATAGTGTTGTCAGTAGCTATAAAGTCTCACATAGTGATGTCATTAGCTATAAGGTCTCATATAGTGATGTAATTAGCAAAAAGGTCTCACATAGTGATGTCAGTAGCAATAGGGTCTCACATTGTGATGTCATTAGCTATAAGGTCTCATAGTGATGTCAGTAGCTATAGGGTCTCACATAGTGATATCATTAGCTATAAGGTCTCACATAGTGTTGTCAGTAGCTATAAGGTCTCACATAGTGATGTCATTAGCTATAAGGTCTCACATAGTGATGTCAGTAGCTATAAGGTATCATAGTGATGTCAGTAGCTATAGGGTCTCACATAGTGATGTCAGTAGCTAAGGACTCACATAGTGATGTCATTTGCTTGATGGTCTCACATAGTGTTGTCACTAGCTATAAGGTCTCACATAGTGTTGTCAGTAGCTATAAAGTCTCACATAGTGATGTCATTAGCTATAAGGTCTCATATAGTGATGTCATTAGCAAAAAGGTCTCACATAGTGATGGTAGTAGCAATAGGGTCTCACATTGTGATGTCAGTAGCTATAAGGTCTCATAGTGATGTCAGTAGCTATAGGGTCTCACATAGTGATGTTAGTAGCTAAGGACTCACATAGTGATGTAATTTGCTTGATGGTCTCACATAGTGTTGTCAGTAGCTATAAGGTCTCACATAGTGATGTCATTAGCTATAAGGTCTCACATAGTGATGTCAGTAGCTATAAGGTATCATAGTGATATCAGTAGCTATAGGGTCTCACATAGTGATGTCAGTAGCTAAGGACTCACATAGTGATGTAATATGCTTGATGGTCTCACATAGTGTTGTCACTAGCTATAAGGTCTCACATAGTGTTGTCAGTAGCTATAAAGTGTCACATAGTGATGTCATTAGCTATAAGGTCTCACATAGTGATGTCATTAGCAAAAAGGTCTCACATAGTGATGTCAGTAGCAATAGGGTCTCACATTGTGATGTCAGTAGCTAAGGTCTTACATAGTGATGTCATTAGTTATCGGGTCTCACATAGTGTTGTCACTAGCTATAAGGTCTCACATAGTGATGTCATTAGCTATAAGGTCTCACATAGTGATGTCACTAGCAATAAGGTCTCACATAGTGATGTCAGTAGCTATAGGGTCTCACATAATGATGTCAGTAGGTATAAGGTCTCACATAGTGATGTCACTAGCTATAATGTCTCACATAGTGTTGTCAGTAGCTATAGGGTCTCACATAATGATGTCAGTAGCTATAATGTCTCACAGTGATGTCAGTTTCTATAATGTCTCACATAGTGTTGTCAGTAGCTATAGGGTCTCACATAGTGATGTCAGTATCTATTTCTCTTGTTAAGTGTAGTCAGTCCACGGGTCATCCATTACTTATGGGATTATATCTCTTCCCCAACAGGAAGTGCAAGAGGATCACCCAAGCAGAGCTGCTACATAGCTCCTCCCCTCAACGTCATATCCAGTCATTCTCTTGCACCTAACTAAAGATAGGACGTGTGAGAGGACTGTGGTGTTTTAAACTTTGTTTTTACTTCTTCAATCAAAAGTTTGTTATTTTAAACGGCACCGGAGTGTGTTGTTTGTTCTCAGGCAGCATTAGAAGAAGAATCTGCCTGAGTTTTTCTATGATCTTAGCGGACGTAACTAAGATCCACTTGCTGTTCTCGGCCATTCTGAGGAGTGAGGTAACTTCAGAACAGGGGATAGCATGCAGGGCCCACCTGCAAGGAGGTATGTGCAGTAAATTATTTTCTAAGGAATGGAATTGACTGAGAAAATACTGCTAATACCGATGTAATGTAAGTGCAGCCTTAAATGCAGTAGTAGCGACTGGTATCAGGCTGATAAATATGTATGTATACACTTAAGTAATTTTCTATGGAATGGAATTTCACTCAGAAAATACTGCTAATACTGAAGTAATATCTGAGCCTTCACTGCAGTGAAAGCGACTGGCAGCAGGCTTATTAATAACACTTCATAACTTTAAATTATAAAACGTTTACTGGTATGTTAATCGTTTTTTCTGAGGTACTTGGTGATAAAACTTAATGGGCATGATTTTTACCACATGGCGGTCGTTTTTTCTACATAAAAACAGTTTACTGAGCTTCCCCACTGTTGTAATATGAGTGGGAGGGGCCTATTTTAGCGCTTTGTTGCGCAGTAAAAATTCAGTCACAGTCTTCCTATTTCTTCCTCCATGATCCAGGACGTCTCTACAGAGCTCAGGGGTCTCCAAAACTAGTTTTGAGGGAGGTAATCAGTCACAGCAGATCTGTGACAGTGTGTTTGACTGTGATAAAAACGATAATTATTACAATTGTTATCCGTTTTGGGTATTAAGGGGTTAATCATCCTTTGCTGGTGGGTGCAATCCTCTGCTAACTTTATACATTTACTGTAAAAATGTGGTTGCTTTAACTAATTTGGTTCATTGTTAATTCAACTGTGACACTTTTTTATGCTTCTTAAAGGCGCAGTAGCGTTTTTTATATAGCTTGTAAATTTATTTAAAAGTTTTTCCAAGTTTGCTAGTGTTATTGCTAGTCTGTTTTAAACATGTCTGACACAGATGAATCTGTTTGTTCACTATGTTTAAAGGCCAATGTGGAGCCCAATAGAAATTTGTGCACTCAATGTATAGATGTCACTTTAAATAAAAGTCAAACTTTATATGTAAAGAAATTATCACCAGACAACGAGGGGGAAGTTATGCCGACTAACTCTCCTCACGTGTCAGTACCTTCGCCTCCCGCTCAGGAGGTGCATGATATCGTGGCGCCAAGTACATCAGGGCGGCCCATACAAATCACTTTGCAAGACATGGCTACTGTTATGACAGAAGTACTATCTAAATTGCCAGAATTAAGAGGTAAACGCGATCACTCGAGTAAGAACAGAGCGCGCTGATAATGGTAGAGCCATGTCTGACACTGCTTCACAATTTGCAGAACATGAGGACGGAGAGCTTCATTCTGTGGGTGACGGATCTGATCCAGGCAGACTGGATTCAGAGATTTCTAAATTTAAATTTAAGCTTGAGAACCTCCGCGTATTGCTAGGGGAGGTATTAGCGGCTCTGAATGATTGTAACACGGTTGCAATTCCAGAGAAAGTATGTAGGCTGGATAAATATTTTGCGGTACCGGTGTGTACTGACGTTTTTCCTATACCTAAAAGGCTTACAGAAATTGTTAACAAGGAGTGGGATAAACCCGGTGTGCCCTTTTCACCCCCTCCTATATTTAGAAAAATGTTTCCAATAGATGCCACCACACGAGACTTATGGCAGACGGTCCCTAAGGTGGAGGGAGCAGTTTCTACTTTGGCTAAGCGCACCACTATCCCGGTGGAGGATAGCTGTGCTTTTTCAGATCCAATGGATAAAAAGTTAGAGGGTTACCTTAAGAAAATGTTTGTTCAACAAGGTTTTGTCTTACAACCCCTTGCATGCATTGCGCCTGTCACTGCTGCGGCGGCATTCTGGTTTGATTCTCTGGAAGAGACCATTCGCACAGCTCCATTGGATGAAATTATGAACAAGCTTAAAGCCCTTAAGCTAGCTAACTCATTTGTTTCTGATGCCGTCGTACACTTAACCAAACTTACGGCTAAGAACTCCGGATTCGCCATCCAAGCGCGCAGAGCGCTGTGGCTTAAATCCTGGTCAGCTGATGTGACTTCTAAATCTAAATTGCTTAATATTCCTTTCAAGGGGCAGACCTTATTCGGGCCCGGCTTGAAAGAAATTATCGCTGACATTACTGGAGGTAAGGGCCACGCTCTGCCTCAAGACAGGGCCAAACCAAAGGCTAAACAGTTTAATTTTCGTGCCTTTCGTAACCTCAAGGCAGGAGCAGCATCAACTTCCTCCGCTCCAAGACAGGAAGGAGCTGTTGCTCGCTACAGACAAGGCTGGAAAGCTAACCAGTCCTGGAACAAGGGCAAGCAGGCCAGAAAACCTGCTGCTGCCCCTAAGACAGCATGAAGTGAGGGCCCCCTATCCGGAAACGGATATAGTGGGGGGCAGACTTTCTCTCTTTGCCCAGGCTTGGGCAAGAGATGTCCAGGATCCCTGGGCGTTGGAGATCATATCTCAGGGATATCTTCTGGACTTCAAAGCTTCTCCTCCACAAGGGAGATTTCATCTTTCAAGGTTATCAGCAAACCAAATAAAGAAAGAGGCATTTCTACGCTGTGTACAAGACCTCTTACTAATGGGGGTGATCCACCCAGTTCCGCGGTCGGAACACGGGCAAGGATTCTATTCAAATCTGTTTGTGGTTCCCAAGAAAGAGGGAACCTTCAGACCAATCTTGGACTTAAAGATCCTAAACAAATTCCTAAGAGTTCCATCGTTCAAAATGGAAACTATTCGAACCATCCTACCCATGATCCAAGAGGGTCAGTACATGACCACAGTGGATTTAAAGGATGCCTACCTTCACATACCGATTCACAAGGATCATTACCGGTATCTAAGATTTGCCTTCCTAGACAGGCATTACCAGTTTGTAGCTCTTCCCTTCGGGTTAGCTACGGCTCCAAGAATCTTTACAAAGGTTCTGGGCTCACTTCTGGCGGTACTAAGACCGCGAGGCATAGCGGTGGCTCCGTACCTAGACGACATTCTGATACAAGCGTCAAGTTTTCAAACTGCCAAGTCTCATACAGAGATAGTTCTGGCATTTCTAAGGTCGCATGGGTGGAAGGTGAACGTAGAAAAGAGTTCTCTATTGCCACTTACAAGAGTTCCCTTCCTAGGGACTCTTATAGATTCTGTAGAAATGAAAATTTACCTGACGGAGGCCAGGTTATCAAAACTTCTAAATGCTTGCCGTGTCCTTCATTCCATTCAACACCCGTCAGTGGTTCAGTGCATGGAGGTAATCGGCTTAATGGTAGCGGCAATGGACATAGTACCATTTGCGCGCCTGCATCTCAGACCGCTGCAATTGTGCATGCTAAGTCAGTGGAATGGGGATTACTCAGATTTGTCCCCTCTGCTAAATCTGGATCAAGAGACCAGAGATTCTCTTCTATGGTGGCTTTCTCGGCCACATCTGTCCAAGGGGATGCCCTTCCGCAGGCCAGATTGGACGGTTGTAACAACAGACGCCAGCCTTCTAGGTTGGGGCGCAGTCTGGAATTCCCTGAAGGCTCAGGGATCATGGACTCGGGAGGAGAGTCTCCTTCCAATAAACATTCTGGAGTTAAGAGCAATTTTCAATGCTCTTCTGGCTTGGCCTCAGTTAGCAACTCTGAGGTTCATCAGATTTCAGTCGGACAACATCACGACTGTGGCTTACATCAACCATCAAGGAGGAACCAGGAGTTCCCTAGCGATGTTGGAAGTCTCAAAGATAATTCGCTGGGCAGAGTCTCACTCTTGCCACCTGTCAGCGATCCACATCCCAGGCGTGGAGAACTGGGAGGCGGATTTTCTAAGTCGCCAGACCTTTCATCCGGGGGAGTGGGAACTTCATCCGGAGGTCTTTGCCCAACTGCTTCATCGTTGGGGCAAACCAGATCTGGATCTCATGGCGTCTCGCCAGAACGCCAAGCTTCCTTGTTACGGATCCAGGTCCAGGGACCCGGGAGCGGTGCTGATAGATGCTCTGACAGCACCTTGGGCCTTCAACATGGCTTATGTGTTTCCACCATTCCCGATGCTTCCTCGATTGATTGCCAGGATCAAACAGGAGAGAGCATCGGTGATTCTAATAGCGCCTGCGTGGCCACGCAGGACCTGGTATGCAGATCTAGTGGACATGTCGTCCTGTCCACCATGGTCTCTGCCTCTGAGACAGGACCTTCTGATGCAGGGTCCTTTCAAACATCCAAATCTAATTTCTCTGAGGCTGACTGCATGGAGATTGAACGCTTGATTCTATCAAAGCGTGGATTCTCGGAGTCAGTTATTGATACCTTAATACAGGCTAGGAAACCTGTTACCAGGAAAATTTACCATAAGATATGGCGTAAATATTTATATTGGTGCGAATCCAAGAGTTACTCATGGAGTAAGGTTAGGATTCCTAGGATATTGTCTTTTCTACAAGAGGGTTTAGAAAAGGGTTTATCTGCTAGTTCGTTAAAGGGACAGATTTCAGCTCTGTCTATTCTTCTGCACAAACGTCTGGCAGAAGTTCCAGACGTTCAGGCTTTTTGTCAAGCGTTGGCTAGGATTAAGCCTGTGTTTAAGACTGTTACTCCGCCGTGGAGCTTAAACTTAGTTCTTAACGTTCTGCAAGGCGTTCCGTTTGAACCCCTTCATTCCATCGATATCAAGCTTTTATCTTGGAAAGTTCTGTTTTTGATGGCTATTTCTTCGGCTCGGAGAGTCTCTGAGTTATCTGCCTTACATTGTGATTCCCCTTATCTGATTTTTCATTCAGACAAGGTAGTTCTGCGTACTAAACCTGGGTTCTTACCTAAGGTAGTCACTAACAGGAATATCAATCAAGAGATTGTTGTTCCATCATTGTGTCCTAACCCTTCTTCAAAGAAGGAACGACTTTTGCACAATCTGGACGTCGTCCGTGCCCTGAAGTTTTATTTGCAGGCAACTAAGGATTTTCGTCAAACTTCTTCCCTGTTTGTCGTTTACTCTGGACAGAGGAGAGGTCAAAAGGCTTCGGCTACCTCTCTCTCTTTTTGGCTTCGTAGCGTAATACGTTTAGCCTATGAGACTGCTGGACAGCAGCCTCCTGAAAGGATTACAGCTCATTCTACTAGAGCTGTGGCTTCCACCTGGGCCTTTAAGAATGAGGCCTCTGTTGAACAGATTTGCAAGGCTGCAACTTGGTCTTCACTTCACACTTTTTCAAAATTTTACAAATTTGACACTTTTGCTTCTTCGGAGGCTGTTTTTGGGAGAAAGGTTCTACAGGCAGTGGTTCCTTCCGTATAATGATCCTGCCTTGTCCCTCCCGTCATCCGTGTACTTTTAGCTTTGGTATTGGTATCCCATAAGTAATGGATGACCCGTGGACTGACTACACTTAACAAGAGAAAATATAATTTATGCTTACCTGATAAATTCATTTCTCTTGTAGTGTAGTCCGTCCACGGCCCGCCCTGTTTTTTGCGGCAGGTCTAAATTTTAATTAAACTCCAGTCACCACTGCACCCTATAGTTTCTCCTTTCTCGTATGGTTTCGGTCGAATGACTGGATATGACGTTGAGGGGAGGAGCTATGTAGCAGCTCTGCTTGGGTGATCCTCTTGCACTTCCTGTTGAGGAAGAGATATAATCCCATAAGTAATGGATGACCCGTGGACTGACTACACTACAAGAGAAATTAATTTATCAGGTAAGCATAAATTATATTTTTGTCTCACATAATGATGTCATGTCAGTAGCTGTAAGGTTTCACATAGTGATGTCAGTAGCTATAAGGTCTCACATAGTAAAGTTAGTAGCAATAGGGTCTCACATAGTGATGCCAGTAGCTATAAGGTCTCACATAGTGATTTCAGTAGCTATAAGGTCTTACATAATGATGTCAGTAGCTATAAGGTCTCACATAGTGATGTCAGTAGCTAAGGTCTCTTATAGTGATGCCAGTAGCTATAAGGTCTCACATAGTGATGCCAGTAGCTATAAGGTCTCACATAGTGATGTCACTAGCTATAAGGACTCACATAGTGATGTCAGTAGCTAAGGTCTCACATAGTGATGCCAGTAGCTATAAGGTCTCACATAGTGATGTCACTAGCTATAAGGACTCACATAGTGATGCCAGTAGCTAAGGTCTCACATAGTAATGCCAGTAGATATAAGGTCTCACATAGTGATGCCAGTAGCTATAAGGTCTCACATAGTGATGCCAGTAGCTATAAGGTCTCACATAGTGATGGCATTAGCTATAAGGTCTCACATAGTGATGTCATTAGCTATAAGGTCTCACATGGTGATGTCATTAGCAATCAGGTCTCACATAGTGATGTCATTAGCTATAAGGTCTTACATAGTGATGTCAGTAGTTATAAGGTATCATAGTGATGTTAGTAGCTATAGGGTCTCACATAGTGATGTCAGTAGCTAAGGACTCACATAGTGATGTCATATGCTTGATGGTCTCACATAGTGATGTCACTAGCTATAAGGTCTCACATAGTAATGTCAGTAGCTATAAGGTCTCACATAGTGATGCCAGTAGCTATAAGGTCTCACATAGTGATGCCAGTAGCTATAAGGTCTCACATAGTGATGTCACTAGCTATAAGGACTCACATAGTGATGTCAGTAGCTAAGGTCTCACATAGTGATGCCAGTAGCTATAAGGTCTCACATAGTGATGCCACTAGCTATAAGGACTCACATAGTGATGTCAGTAGCTAAGGTCTCACATAGTGATGCCAGTAGCTATAAGGTCTCACATAGTGATGTCATTAGCTATAAGGTCTCACATAGTGATGCCAGTAGCTATAAGGTCTCACATAGTGATGTCATTAGCAATCAGGTCTCACATAGTGATGTCATTAGCTATAAGGTCTCACATAGTGATGTCAGTAGCTAAGGTCTCACATAGTCATGTCATTAGCTATAAGGTCTCACATAGTGATGTCATTAGCTATAAGGTCTCACATAGCAATGTCAGTAGCAATAAGGTCTCGCATAGTGATGTCATTAGCTATAAGGTCTCACATAGTGATGTCATTAGCTATAAGGTCTCACATAGTGATGTAATTAGCTATAAGGTCTCACATAGTGATGTCATTAGCAATAAGGTCTCGCATAGTGATGTCATTAGCTATAAGGTCTCACATAGTGATGTCAGTAGCTAAGGTCTCGCATAGTGATGTCATTAGCTATAAGGTCTCGCATAGTGATGTCAGTAGCTATAAGGTCTCACATAGTGATGTCATTAGCAATAAGGTCTCACATAGTGATGTCAGTAGCTGTGGTCTCACATAGTGATGTCATTAGCAATCAGGTCTCACATAGTGATGTCAGTAGCTATAAGGTCTCACATAGTGATGTCATTAGCAATAAGGTCTCACATAGTGATGTCAGTAGCTATAATGTCTCACATAGTGATGTCATTAGCAATAAGGTCTCACATAGTGATGTCAGTAGCTATAAGGACTCACATAGTGATGTCAGTAGCTAAGGTCTCACATAGTGATGCCAGTAGCTATAAGGTCTCACATAATGATGTCACTAGCTATAAGGACTCACATAGTGATGTCAGTAGCTAAGGTCTCACATAGTCATGTCATTAGCTATAAGGTCTCGCATAGTGATGTCAGTAGCTATAAGGTCTCGCATAGTGATATCAGTAGCTATAAGGTCTCACATAGTGATGTCATTAGCTGTAAGGTCTCGCATAGTGATGTCAGTAGCAATAAGGTCTCACATAGTGATATCAGTAGCTATAAGGTCTCACATAGTGATGTCATTAGCTATAAGGTCTCATAGTGATGTCAGTAGCTATAGGGTCTCACATAGTGATGTCAGTAGCTAAGGACTCACATAGTGATGTCATTGCTTGATGGTCTCACATAGTGTTGTCACTAGCTATAAGGTCTCACATAGTGTTGTCAGTAGATTTAAGGTCTCACATAGTGATGTCATTAGCTATAAGGTCTCACATAGTGATGTCATTAGCTATAAGGTCTCACATAGTGTTGTCAGTAGCTATAAGGTCTCACATAGTGATGTCATTAGCTATAAGGTCTCACATAGTGATGTCATTAGCTATAAGGTCTCACATAGTGATGTCACTAGCTATAAGGACTCACATAGTGATGTCAGTAGCTAAGGTCTCACATAGTGATGTCAGTAGCTAAGGTCTCACATAGTGATGCCAGTAGCTATAAGGTCTCACATAGTGATGTCACTAGCTATAAGGACTCACATAGTGATGCCAGTAGCTAAGGTCTCACATAGTGATGCCAGTAGCTATAAGGTCTCACATAGTGATGCCAGTAGCTATAAGGTCTCACATAGTGATGCCAGTAGCTATAAGGTCTCACATAGTGATGCCAGTAGCTATAAGGTCTCACATAGTGATGCCAGTAGCTATAAGGTCTCACATAGTGATGCCAGTAGCTATAAGGTCTCACATAGTGATGTCATTAGCTATAAGGTCTCACATAGTGATGTCATTAGCAATCAGGTCTCACATAGTGATGTCATTAGCTATAAGGTCTTACATAGTGATGTCAGTAGCTATAAGGTATCCTAGTGATGTCAGTAGCTATAGGGTCTCACATAGTGATGTCAGTAGCTAAGGACTCACATAGTGATGTCATATGCTTGATGGTCTCACATAGTGATGCCAGTAGCTATAAGGTCTCACATAGTGATGCCAGTAGCTATAAGGTCTCACATAGTGATGCCAGTAGCTATTAGGTCTCACATAGTGATGTCACTAGCTATAAGGACTCACATAGTGATGTCAGTAGCTAAGGTCTCACATAGTGATGCGAGTAGCTATAAGGTCTCACATAGTGATGTCACTAGCTATAAGGAATCACATAGTGATGTCAGTAGCTAAGGTCTCACATAGTGATGTCATTAGCTATAAGGTCTCACATAGTGATGCCAGTAGCTATAAGTTCTCACATAGTGATGTCATTAGCTATAAGGTCTCACATAGTGATGTCATTAGCTATAAGGTCTCACATAGTGATGTCAGTAGCTATAAGGTCTCACATAGTGATGCCAGTAGCTATAAGGTCTCACATAGTGATGTCATTAGCTATAAGGTCTCACATAGTGAGGTCATTAGCTATAAGGTCTCACATAGTGATATCAGCAGCTTGAAGGTCTCACATAACTATGTCAGTAGCTATAAGGTCTCACATAATTATGTCAGTAGCTATAAGGTCTCACATAATTATGTCAGTAGCTATAAGGTCTCGCATAGTGATGTCAGTAGCTATAAGGTCTCGCATAGTGATGTCATTAGCTATAAGGTCTTGCATAGTGATGTCAGTAGCTAAGGTCTCGCATAGTGATGTCAGTAGCTAAGGTCTCGCATAGTGATGTCATTAGCTATAAGGTCTCGCATAGTGATGTCATTAGCAATAAGGTCTCACATAGTGATGTAATTAGCTATAAGGTCTCACATAGTGATGTCAGTAGCTGTGGTCTCACATAGTGATGTCATTAGCAATCAGGTCTCACATAGTGATGTCATTAGCTATAAGGTCTCACATAGTGATGTCAGTAGCTAAGGTCTCACATAGTCATGTCAGTAGCTATAAGGTCTCACATAGTGATGTCATTAGCAATAAGGTCTCGCATAGTGATGTCATTAGCTATAAGGTCTCACATAGTGATGTCAGTAGCTAAGGTCTCGCATAGTGATGTCATTAGCTATAAGGTCTCGCATAGTGATGTCATTAGCAATAAGGTCTCACATAGTGATGTGATTAGCTATAAGGTCTCACATAGTGATGTCAGTAGCTGTGGTCTCACATAGTGATGTCATTAGCTATAAGGTCTCGCATAGTGATGTCATTAGCTATAAGGTTTCGCATAGTGATGTCAGTAGCTATAAGGTATCATAGTGATGTCACTAGCTATAGGGTCTCACATAGTGATGTCATTAGCTATAAGGTCTCATATAGTGATGTAATAAGCAAAAAGGTCTCACATAGTGATGTCATTAGCTATAAGGTCTCATATAGTGATGTAATAAGCAAAAAGGTCTCACATAGTGATGTCAGTAGCAATAGGGTCTCACATTGTGATGTCATTAGCTATAAGGTCTCATAGTGATGTCAGTAGCTATAGGGTCTCACATAGTGATATCATTAGCTATAAGGTCTCACATAGTGTTGTCAATAGCTATAAGGTCTCACATAGTGATGTCATTAGCTATAAGGTCTCACATAGTGATGTCAGTAGCTATAAGGTATCATAGTGATGTCAGTAGCTATAGGGTCTCACATAGTGATGTCAGTAGCTAAGGACTCACATAGTGATGTAATTTGCTTGATGGTCTCACATAGTATTGTCACTAGCTATAAGGTCTCACATAGTGTTGTCAGTAGCTATAAAGTCTCACATAGTGATGTCATTAGCTATAAGGTCTCATATAGTGATGTCATTAGCAAAAAGGTCTCACATAGTGATGTCAGTAGCAATAGGGTCTCACATTGTGATGTCAGTAGCTATAAGGTCTCATAGTGATGTCAGTAGCTATAGGGTCTCACATTGTGATGTTAGTAGCTAAGGACTCACATAGTGATGTAATTTGCTTGATGGTCTCACATAGTGTTGTCAGTAGCTATAAGGTCTCACATAGTGATGTCATTAGCTATAAGGTCTCGCATAGTGTTGTCAGTAGCTATAAGGTATCATAGTGATGTCAGTAGCTATAGGGTCTCACATAGGGATGTCAGTAGCTAAAGACTCACATAGTGATGTCATATGCTTGATGGTCTCACATAGTGTTGTCACTAGCTATAAGGTCTCACATAGTGTTGTCACTAGCTATAAGGTCTCACATAGTGTTGTCACTAGCTATAAGGTCTCACATAGTGTTGTCAGTAGCTATAAAGTGTCACATAGTGATGTCATTAGCTATAAGGTCTCACATAATTATGTCAGTAGCTATAAGGTCTCACATAATTATGTCAGTAGCTATAAGGTCTCACATAGTGATGTCATTAGCTATAAGGTCTCACATAATTATGTCATTAGCTATAAGGTCTCACATAATTATGTCATTAGCTATAAGGTCACACATAATTATGTCAGTAGCTATAAGGTCTCACATAATTATGTCAGTAGCTATAAGGTCTCACATAGTGATGTCATTAGCTATAAGGTCTCACATAATTATGTCAGTAGCTATAAGGTCTCACATAATTATGTCAGTAGCTATAAGGTCTCACATAGTGATGTCATTAGCTATAAGGTCTCACATAATTATGTCATTAGCTATAAGGTCTCACATAATTATGTCATTAGCTATAAGGTCTCACATAATTATGTCAGTAGCTATAAGGTCTCACATAATTATGTCAGTAGCTTGAAGGTCTCACATAGTGATGTCATTAGCTATAGGGTCTCACATAGTGATGTCATTAGCTATAAGGTCTCACATAGCAATGTCAGTAGCTATAAGGTCTCACATAGTGATGTCAGTAGCTATAAGGTCTCACATAGTGATGTAATTAGCTATAAGGTCTCACATAGTGATGTCATTAGCAATAAGGTCTCGCATAGTGATGTCATTAGCTATAAGGTCTCACATAGTGATGTCAGTAGCTAAGGTCTCGCATAGTGATGTCATTAGCTATAAGGTCTCGCATAGTGATGTCAGTAGCTATAAGGTCTCGCATAGTGATGTCATTAGCAATAAGGTCTCGCATAGTGATGTCAGTAGCTGTGGTCTCACATAGTGATGTTATTAGCAATCAGGTCTCACATAGTGATGTCAGTAGCTATAAGGTCTCACATAGTGATGTCATTAGCTATAAGGTCTCACATAGTGATGTCATTAGCAATAAGGTCTCACATAGTGATGTCAGTAGCTATAAGGACTCACATAGTGATGTCAGTAGCTAAGGTCTCACATAGTCATGTCATTAGCTATAAGGTCTCGCATAGTGATGTCAGTAGCTATAAGTTCTCGCATAGTGATATCAGTAGCTATAAGGTCTCACATAGTGATGTCATTAGCTATAAGGTCTCGCATAGTGATGTCAGTAGCAATAAGGTCTCACATAGTGATATCAGTAGCTATAAGGTCTCACATAGTGATGTCATTAGCTATAAGGTCTCATAGTGATGTCAGTAGCTATAGGGTCTCACATAGTGATGTCAGTAGCTAAGGACTCACATAGTGATGTCATTTGCTTGATGGTCTCACATAGTGTTGTCACTAGCTATAAGGTCTCACATAGTGTTGTCAGTAGATTTAAGGTCTCACATAGTGATGTCATTAGCTATAAGGTCTCACATAGTGATGTCATTAGCTATAAGGTCTCACATAGTGTTGTCAGTAGCTATAAGGTCTCACATAGTGATGTCATTAGCTATAAGGTCTCACATAGTGATGTCATTAGCTATAAGGTCTCACATAGTGATGTCACTAGCTATAAGGTCTCACATAGTGATGTCACTAGCTATAAGGTCTCACATAGTGATGTCAGTAGCTAAGGTCTCACATAGTGATGCCAGTAGCTATAAGGTCTCACATAGTGATGTCACTAGCTATAAGGACTCACATAGTGATGCCAGTAGCTAAGGTCTCACATAGTGATGCCAGTAGCTATAAGGTCTCACATAGTGATGCCAGTAGCTATAAGGTCTCACATAGTGATGCCAGTAGCTATAAGGTCTCACATAGTGATGCCAGTAGCTATAAGGTCTCACATAGTGATGCCAGTAGCTATAAGGTCTCACATAGTGATGCCAGTAGCTATAAGGTCTCACATAGTGATGCCAGTAGCTATAAGGTCTCACATAGTGATGCCAGTAGCTATAAGGTCTCACATAGTGATGGCATTAGCTATAAGGTCTCACATAGTGATGTCATTAGCAATCAGGTCTCACATAGTGATGTCATTAGCTATAAGGTCTTACATAGTGATGTCAGTAGCTATAAGGTATCCTAGTGATGTCAGTAGCTATAGGGTCTCACATAGTGATGTCATATGCTTGATGGTCTCACATAGTGATGTCACTAGCTATAAGGTCTCACATAGTAATGTCAGTAGCTATAAGGTCTCACATAGTGATGCCAGTAGCTATAAGGTCTCACATAGTGATGTCACTAGCTATAAGGACTCACATTGTGATGTCAGTAGCTAAGGTCTCACATAGTGATGTCACTAGCTATAAGGAATCACATAGTGATGTCAGTAGCTAAGGTCTCACATAGTGATGTCATTAGCTATAAGGTCTCACATAGTGATGCCAGTAGCTATAAGGTCTCACATAGTGATGTCAGTAGCTATAAGGTCTCACATAGTGATGCCAGTAGCTATAAGGTCTCACATAGTGATGTCATTAGCTATAAGGTCTCACATAGTGATGTCATTAGCTATAAGGTCTCACATAGTGATATCAGTAGCTTGAAGGTCTCACATAACTATGTCAGTAGCTATAAGGTCTCACATAATTATGTCAGTAGCTATAAGGTCTCACATAGTGATGTCATTAGCTATAAGGTCTCACATAATTATGTCAGTAGCTATAAGGTCTCACATAATTATGTCAGTAGCTTGAAGATCTCACATAGTGATGTCATTAGCTATATGGTCTCACATAGTGATGTCATTAGCTATAAGGTCTCACATAGTGATGTCATTAGCTATAAGGTCTCGCATAGTGATGTCATTAGCTATAAGGTCTCGCATAGTGATGTCAGTAGCTATAAGGTCTCACATAGTGATGTCATTAGCTATAAGGTCTCACATAGTGATGCCAGTAGCTATAAGGTCTCACATAGTGATGTCAGTAGCTATAAGGTCTCACATAGTGATGCCAGTAGCTATAAGGTCTCACATAGTGATGTCATTAGCTATAAGGTCTCACATAGTGATGTCATTAGCTATAAGGTCTCACATAACTATGTCAGTAGCTATAAGGTCTCACATAATTATGTCAGTAGCTATAAGGTCTCACATAGTGATGTCATTAGCTATAAGGTCTCACATAATTATGTCAGTAGCTATAAGGTCTCACATAATTATGTCAGTAGCTTGAAGATCTCACATAGTGATGTCATTAGCTATATGGTCTCACATAGTGATGTCATTAGCTATAAGGTCTCGCATAGTGATGTCATTAGCTATAAGGTCTCGCATAGTGATGTCAGTAGCTATAAGGTCTCACATAGTGATGTCAGTAGCTATAAGGTCTCGCATAGTGATGTCATTAGCAATAAGGTCTCGCATAGTGATGTCATTAGCTATAAGGTCTCGCATAGTGATGTCATTAGATAAGGTCTCACATAGTGATGTCATTAGCTATAAGGTCTCGCATAGTGATGTCAGTAGCTATAAGGTCTCGCATAGTGATGTCATTAGCAATAAGGTCTCACATAGTGATGTAATTAGCTATAAGGTCTCACATAGTGATGTCAGTAGCTGTGGTCTCACATAGTGATGTCATTAGCAATCAGGTCTCACATAGTGATGTCATTAGCTATAAGGTCTCACATAGTGATGTCAGTAGCTAAGGTCTCACATAGTCATGTCATTAGCTATAAGGTCTCACATAGTGATGTCATTAGCTATAAGGTCTCACATAGTGATGTCAGTAGCTAAGGTCTCGCATAGTGATGTCATTAGCTATAAGGTCTCGCATAGTGATGTCAGTAGCTATAAGGTCTCACATAGTGATGTCATTAGCAATAAGGTTTTACATAGTGATGTGTTTAGCTATAAGGTCTCACATAGTGATGTCAGTAGCTGTGGTCTCACATAGTGATGTCATTAGCTATAAGGTCTCGCATAGTGATGTCATTAGCTATAAGGTCTCGCATAGTGATGTCATTAGCTATAAGGTCTCACATAGTGATGTCAGTAGCTATAAGGTACCATAGTGATGTCAGTAGCTATAGGGTCTCACATAGTGATGTCAGTAGCTAAGGACTCACATAGTGATGTCATTTGCTTGATGGTCTCACATAGTGTTGCAACTAGCTATAAGGTCTCACATAGTGTTGTCAGTAGCTATAAAGTCTCACATAGTGATGTCATTAGCTATAAGGTCTCATATAGTGATGTAATTAGCAAAAAGGTCTCACATAGTGATGTCAGTAGCAATAGTGTCTCACATTGTGATGTCATTAGCTATAAGGTCTCATAGTGATGTCAGTAGCTATAGGGTCTCACATAGTGTTGTCAGTAGCTATAAGGTCTCACATAGTGTTGTCAGTAGCTATAAGGTCTCATAGTGATGTCAGTAGCTATAGGGTCTCACATTGTGATGTTAGTAGCTAAGGACTCACATAGTGATGTAATTTGCTTGATGGTCTCACATAGTGTTGTCAGTAGCTATAAGGTCTCACATAGTGATGTCATTAGCTATAAGGTCTCACATAGTGTTGTCAGTAGCTATAAGGTATCATAGTGATGTCAGTAGCTATAGGGTCTCACATAGTGATGTCAGTAGCTAAGGACTCACATAGTGATGTCATATGCTTGATGGTCTCACATAGTGTTGTCACTAGCTATAAGGTCTCACATAGTGTTGTCAGTAGCTATAAGGTCTCACATAGTGTTGTCAGTAGCTATAAAGTGTCACATAGTGATGTCATTAGCTATAAGGTCTCATATAATTATGTCAGTAGCTATAAGGTCTCACATAATTATGTCAGTAGCTATAAGGTCTCACATAGTGATGTCATTAGCTATAAGGTCTCACATAATTATGTAATTAGCTATAAGGTCTCACATAATTATGTCATTAGCTATAAGGTCACACATAATTATGTCAGTAGCTATAAGGTCTCACATAGTGATGTCAGTAGCTATAAGGTCTCACATAGTGATGTCATTAGCTATAAGGTCTCACATAATTATGTCAGTAGCTATAAGGTCTCACATAATTATGTCAGTAGCTATAAGGTCTCACATAATTATGTCATTAGCTATAAGGTCTCACATAATTATGTCATTAGCTATAAGGTCTCACATAATTATGTCAGTAGCTATAAGGTCTCACATAATTATGTCAGTAGCTTGAAGGTCTCACATAGTGATGTCATTAGCTATATGGTCTCACATAGTGATGTCATTAGCTATAAGGTCTCACATAGTGATGTCATTAGCTATAAGGTCTCACATAGTGATGTCATTAGCTATAAGGTCTCACATAGCAATGTCAGTAGCTATAAGGTCTCACATAGTGATGTCAGTAGCTATAAGGTCTCACATAGTGATGTCAGTAGCTAAGGTCTCGCATAGTGATGTCATTAGCTATAAGGTCTCGCATAGTGATGTCAGTAGCTATAAGGTCTCGCATAGTGATGTCATTAGCAATAAGGTCTCACATAGTGATGTCAGTAGCTGTGGTCTCACATAGTGATGTCATTAGCAATAAGGTCTCGCATAGTGATGTCAGTAGCTATAAGGTCTCGCATAGTGATGTCAGTAGCTATAAGGTCTCGCATAGTGATGTCATTAGCAATAAGGTCTCACATAGTGATGCAATTAGCTATAAGGTCTCACATAGTGATGTCAGTAGCTGTGGTCTCACATAGTGATGTCATTAGCAATCAGGTCTCACATAGTGATGTCATTAGCTATAAGGTCTCATATAGTGATGTCAGTAGCTAAGGTCTCACATAGTCATGTCATTAGCTATAAGGTCTCACATAGTGATGTAATTAGCTATAAGGTCTCACATAGTGATGTCATTAGCAATAAGGTCTCGCATAGTGATGTCATTAGCTATAAGGTCTCACATAGTGATGTCAGTAGCTAAGGTCTCGCATAGTGATGTCATTAGCTATAAGGTCTCGCATAGTGATGTCAGTAGCTATAAGGTCTCGCATAGTGATGTCATTAGCAATAAGGTCTCACATAGTGATGTCAGTAGCTGTGGTCTCACATAGTGATGTTATTAGCAATCAGGTCTCACATAGTGATGTCAGTAGCTATAAGGTCTCACATAGTGATGTCATTAGCAATAAGGTCTCACATAGTGATGTCAGTAGCTATAAGGTCTCACATAGTGATGTCATTAGCAATAAGGTCTCACATAGTGATGTCAGTAGCTATAAGGACTCACATAGTGATGTCAGTAGCTAAGGTCTCACATAGTCATGTCATTAGCTATAAGGTCTCGCATAGTGATGTCAGTAGCTATAAGGTCTCGCATAGTGATGTCAGTAGCTATAAGGTCTCGCATAGTGATATCAGTAGCTATAAGGTCTCACATAGTGATGTCATTAGCTATAAGGTCTCGCATAGTGATGTCAGTAGCAATAAGGTCTCACATAGTGATATCAGTAGCTATAAGGTCTCACATAGTGATGTCATTAGCTATAAGGTCTCATAGTGATGTCAGTAGCTATAGGGTCTCACATAGTGATGTCAGTAGCTAAGGACTCACATAGTGATGTCATTTGCTTGATGGTCTCACATAGTGTTGTCACTAGCTATAAGGTCTCACATAGTGTTGTCAGTAGATTTAAGGTCTCACATAGTGATGTCATTAGCTATAAGGTCTCACATAGTGATGTCATTAGCTATAAGGTCTCACATAGTGTTGTCAGTAGCTATAAGGTCTCACATAGTGATGTCATTAGCTATAAGGTCTCACATAGTGATGTCATTAGCTATAAGGTCTCACATAGTGATGTCACTAGCTATAAGGACTCACATAGTGATGTCAGTAGCTAAGGTCTCACATAGTGATGCCAGTAGCTATAAGGTCTCACATAGTGATGTCACTAGCTATAAGGACTCACATAGTGATGCCAGTAGCTAAGGTCTCACATAGTGATGCCAGTAGCTATAAGGTCTCACATAGTGATGCCAGTAGCTATAAGGTCTCACATAGTGATGCCAGTAGCTATAAGGTCTCACATAGTGATGCCAGTAGCTATAAGGTCTCACATAGTGATGCCAGTAGCTATAAGGTCTCACATAGTGATGCCAGTAGCTATAAGGTCTCACATAGTGATGGCATTAGCTATAAGGTCTCACATAGTGATGGCATTAGCTATAAGGTCTCACATAGTGATGTCATTAGCAATCAGGTCTCACATAGTGATGTCATTAGCTATAAGGTCTTACATAGTGATGTCAGTAGCTATAAGGTATACTAGTGATGTCAGTAGCTATAGGGTCTCACATAGTGATGTCAGTAGCTAAGGACTCACATAGTGATGTCATATGCTCGATGGTCTCACATAGTGATGTCACTAGCTATAAGGTCTCACATAGTAATGTCAGTAGCTATAAGGTCTCACATAGTGATGCCAGTAGCTATAAGGTCTCACATAGTGATGCCAGTAGCTATAAGGTCTCACATAGTGATGTCACTAGCTATAAGGACTCACATTGTGATGTCAGTAGCTAAGGTCTCACATAGTGATGCCAGTAGCTATAAGGTCTCACATAGTGATGTCACTAGCTATAAGGAATCACATAGTGATGTCAGTAGCTAAGGTCTCACATAGTGATGTCATTAGCTATAAGGTCTCACATAGTGATGCCAGTAGCTATAAGGTCTCACATAGTGATGTCATTAGCTATAAGGTCTCACATAGTGTTGTCATTAGCTATAAGGTCTCGCATAGTGATGTCAGTAGCTATAAGGTCTCACATAGTGATGCCAGTAGCTATAAGGTCTCACATAGTGATGTCATTAGCTATAAGGTCTCACATAGTGATGTCATTAGCTATAAGGTCTCACATAGTGATATCAGTAGCTTGAAGGTCTCACATAACTATGTCAGTAGCTATAAGGTCTCACATAATTATGTCAGTAGCTATAAGGTCTCACATAGTGATGTCATTAGCTATAAGGTCTCACATAATTATGTCAGTAGCTATAAGGTCTCACATAATTATGTCAGTAGCTTGAAGATCTCACATAGTGATGTCATTAGCTATATGGTCTCACATAGTGATGTCATTAGCTATAAGGTCTCACATAGTGATGTCATTAGCTATAAGGTCTCGCATAGTGATGTCATTAGCTATAAGGTCTCGCATAGTGATGTCAGTAGCTATAAGGTCTCACATAGTGATGCCAGTAGCTATAAGGTCTCACATAGTGATGGCATTAGCTATAAGGTCTCACATAGTGATGGCATTAGCTATAAGGTCTCACATAGTGATGTCATTAGCAATCAGGTCTCACATAGTGATGTCATTAGCTATAAGGTCTTACATAGTGATGTCAGTAGCTATAAGGTATACTAGTGATGTCAGTAGCTATAGGGTCTCACATAGTGATGTCAGTAGCTAAGGACTCACATAGTGATGTCATATGCTCGATGGTCTCACATAGTGATGTCACTAGCTATAAGGTCTCACATAGTAATGTCAGTAGCTATAAGGTCTCACATAGTGATGCCAGTAGCTATAAGGTCTCACATAGTGATGCCAGTAGCTATAAGGTCTCACATAGTGATGTCACTAGCTATAAGGACTCACATTGTGATGTCAGTAGCTAAGGTCTCACATAGTGATGCCAGTAGCTATAAGGTCTCACATAGTGATGTCACTAGCTATAAGGAATCACATAGTGATGTCAGTAGCTAAGGTCTCACATAGTGATGTCATTAGCTATAAGGTCTCACATAGTGATGCCAGTAGCTATAAGGTCTCACATAGTGATGTCATTAGCTATAAGGTCTCACATAGTGTTGTCATTAGCTATAAGGTCTCGCATAGTGATGTCAGTAGCTATAAGGTCTCACATAGTGATGCCAGTAGCTATAAGGTCTCACATAGTGATGTCATTAGCTATAAGGTCTCACATAGTGATGTCATTAGCTATAAGGTCTCACATAGTGATATCAGTAGCTTGAAGGTCTCACATAACTATGTCAGTAGCTATAAGGTCTCACATAATTATGTCAGTAGCTATAAGGTCTCACATAGTGATGTCATTAGCTATAAGGTCTCACATAATTATGTCAGTAGCTATAAGGTCTCACATAATTATGTCAGTAGCTTGAAGATCTCACATAGTGATGTCATTAGCTATATGGTCTCACATAGTGATGTCATTAGCTATAAGGTCTCACATAGTGATGTCATTAGCTATAAGGTCTCGCATAGTGATGTCATTAGCTATAAGGTCTCGCATAGTGATGTCAGTAGCTATAAGGTCTCACATAGTGATGTCAGTAGCTATAAGGTCTCGCATAGTGATGTCATTAGCAATAAGGTCTCGCATAGTGATGTCATTAGCTATAAGGTCTTGCATAGTGATGTCATTAGCTATAAGGTCTTGCATAGTGATGTCATTAGCTATAAGGTCTCGCATAGTGATGTCAGTAGCTATAAGGTCTCGCATAGTGATGTCATTAGCAATAAGGTCTCACATAGTGATGTAATTAGCTATAAGGTCTCACATAGTGATGTCAGTAGCTGTGGTCTCACATAGTGATGTCATTAGCAATCAGGTCTCACATAGTGATGTCATTAGCTATAAGGTCTCACATAGTGATGTCAGTAGCTAAGGTTTCACATAGTCATGTCATTAGCTATAAGGTCTCACATAGTGATGTCAGTAGCTAAGGTCTCACATAGTCATGTCATTAGCTATAAGGTCTCACATAGTGATGTCATTAGCTATAAGGTCTCACATAGTGATGTCAGTAGCTAAGGTCTCGCATAGTGATGTCATTAGCTATAAGGTCTCGCATAGTGATGTCAGTAGCTATAAGGTCTCACATAGTGATGTCATTAGCAATAAGGTTTTACATAGTGATGTGTTTAGCTATAAGGTCTCACATAGTGATGTCAGTAGCTGTGGTCTCACATAGTGATGTCATTAGCTATAAGGTCTCGCATAGTGATGTCATTAGCTATAAGGTCTCGCATAGTGATGTCAGTAGCTATAAGGTATCATAGTGATGTCAGTAGCTATAGGGTCTCACATAGTGATGTCAGTAGCTAAGGACTCACATAGTGATGTCATTTGCTTGATGGTCTCACATAGTGTTGCAACTAGCTATAAGGTCTCACATAGTGTTGTCAGTAGCTATAAAGTCTCACATAGTGATGTCATTAGCTATAAGGTCTCATATAGTGATGTAATTAGCAAAAAGGTCTCACATAGTGATGTCAGTAGCAATAGTGTCTCACATTGTGATGTCATTAGCTATAAGGTCTCATAGTGATGTCAGTAGCTATAGGGTCTCACATAGTGATATCATTAGCTATAAGGTCTCACATAGTGTTGTCAGTAGCTATAAGGTCTCACATAGTGATGTCATTAGCTATAAGGTCTCACATAGTGATGTCAGTAGCTATAAGGTATCATAGTGATGTCAGTAGCTATAGGCTCTCACATAGTGATGTCAGTAGCTAAGGACTCACATAGTGATGTCATTTGCTTGATGGTCTCACATAGTGTTGTCACTAGCTATAAGGTCTCACATAGTGTTGTCAGTAGCTATAAAGTCTCACATAGTGATGTCATTAGCTATAAGGTCTCATATAGTGATGTCATTAGCAAAAAGGTCTCACATAGTGATGGTAGTAGCAATAGGGTCTCACATTGTGATGTCAGTAGCTATAAGGTCTCATAGTGATGTCAGTAGCTATAGGGTCTCACATAGTGATGTTAGTAGCTAAGGACTCACATAGTGATGTAATTTGCTTGATGGTCTCACATAGTGTTGTCAGTAGCTATAAGGTCTCACATAGTGATGTCATTAGCTATAAGGTCTCACATAGTGATGTCAGTAGCTATAAGGTATCATAGTGATGTCAGTAGCTATAGGGTCTCACATAGTGATGTCAATAGCTAAGGACTCACATAGTGATGTCAGTAGCTAAGGACTCACATAGTGATGTCATATGCTTGATGGTCTCACATAGTGTTGTCACTAGCTATAAGGTCTCACATAGTGTTGTCAGTAGCTATAAGGTCTCACATAGTGTTGTCAGTAGCTATAAAGTGTCACATAGTGATGTCATTAGCTTTAAGGTCTCACATAGTGATGTCATTAGCAAAAAGGTCTCACATAGTGATGTCAGTAGCAATAGGGTCTCACATTGTGATGTCAGTAGCTAAGGTCTTACATAGTGATGTCATTAGCTATAAGGTCTCACATAGTGTTGTCACTAGCTATAAGGTCTCACATAGTGATGTCATTAGCTATAAGGTCTCACATAGTGATGTCACTAGCAATAAGGTCTCACATAGTGATGTCAGTAGCTATAAGGTCTCACATAGTGATGTCAGTAGCTATAGGGTCTCACATAATGATGTCAGTAGGTATAAGGTCTCACATAGTGATGTCACTAGCTATAATGTCTCACATAGTGTTGTCAGTAGCTATAGGGTCTCACATAGTGATGTCAGTATCTATTTTGTCTCACATAATGATGTCATGTCAGTAGCTGTAAGGTTTCACATAGTGATGTCAGTAGCTATAAGGTCTCACATAGTAAAGTTAGTAGCAATAGGGTCTCACATAGTGATGCCAGTAGCTATAAGGTCTCACATAGTGATTTCAGTAGCTATAAGGTCTCACATAGTGATGTCAGTTTCTATAATGTCTCACATAGTGTTGTCAGTAGCTATAGGGTCTCACATAGTGATGTCAGTATCTATTTTGTCTCACATAATGATGTCATGTCAGTAGCTGTAAGGTTTCACATAGTGATGTCAGTAGCTATAAGGTCTCACATAGTAAAGTTAGTAGCAATAGGGTCTCACATAGTGATGCCAGTAGCTATAAGGTCTCACATAGTGATTTCAGTAGCTATAAGGTCTTACATAATGATGTCAGTAGCTATAAGGTCTCACATAGTGATGTCAGTAGCTATAATGTCTCACATAGTGTTGTCAGTAGCTATAGGGTCTCACATAGTGATGTCAGTTTCTATACGGTCTTACATAATTATGTCAGTAGCTATAAGGTCTCACATAGTGATGTCATTAGCTATAAGGTCTCACATAGTGATGTCAGTAGCTATAAGGTTTCACATAGTGATGTCAGTAGCTATAAAGTCTCACATAGTGATGTCAGTAGCTATAAGGTCTCACATAGTGATTTCAGTAGCTATAAGGTCTTACATAATGATGTCAGTAGCTATAAGGTCTCACATAATGATGTCAGTATCTATAAGGTCTCACATAGTGATGTCAGTAGCAATAGGGTCTCACATAATGATGTCAGTAGCTATAAGGTCTCACATAATGGTGTCACTAGGTATAGGGTCTCACATAATAATGGCAGTAGCAATAAGGTCTCACATAGTGATAAAGCTCTTGATTCTTTAATAAAAGTAAAGGTTCTAAAGACGTTATTACTATCAATTTGAGTTGAAAAGCAATTTATCCCAAGCTCTGAGATAAATATAAAATATGGTCTGAAGATGGGGATAACCTCCCCAACACGTTACTATATTCTAATAAATTGAAATTTCTGTTTGTGAGCTATATATATATATATATATATATATATATATAATATTTACACACACATACATGTGTGTTTATATATATATATATATATATATATATATATAATATATATATATATATATATACAGTATATATATATATATATATATATATATATATATATATATATATATATACACATACACACATGGCAAAGCAATACTGATTAAATAGACCCTTCGTGCTTCAACCTATTGTCCCCTAGGCCTTCATCTTACCTGTTAAAACAGCTGTTCTTGTTACTGCAATCAGGGCTATCAAGACGTCTTGCAGTCAATGGAGTTAATAGCTCACCTGCCACGAAGCTGCATATACCACCAAATCCCTGTCACGTCTAGTGAAGCGCCATATTCGCTAAGTACTATGGGGCTTGTGGTTTCAGAATGTGATTGGTTTTACAGAGGTGGCAGCTGGCGGCCCATAGTGGGACTACTAATCCCTTTAGTCTCTAGCTGCAACACAATTGCCTAGATTTAGAGTTTTGCGTTAGAAGGGGTGCGTTAGCTACGCGTCTTTTTTTCTAACGCACTGTGTTTTTAACGCCGGTATTACGAATTTACAAACAACCTTCTAATGCGACTCCTAACGTGTCTATTTTATACGCGTAATCACGCCCGCGTTAGACAGTCTCCCATAGAGATCAATGAGAAATCAAACAAACACGCATTTTTCACCTAACACTCGATCTCGCGAGAAATACGCACTGCTCGGTCATATGACGTATACCACATAATGCACAACAAAAACACACTGCAAATGTCATAACAACAATCACAAAACATAGCACATACGTATTACACATTCATAAGCGGGGAAAAACAAACATTACACTAAACGAGGAATACACATATACCTTACGATACGGAAATACGGAAAAAAACAACACGGAAAAAAAAATGCACACTCATACACAAGCAAAATACTCGCATTCAACATTACGGAATATTAGGACAAACATACTGTGACGAACCAAGGTTATCCAACCCTTCGCCAGTCACTTATTTGGCACAGAAAGGGTTATCAGCCCCCTTTTACTGTCACCAATAGGTCACAATCTAGCCACACCAGGCAAGCTTGTGATTCAGTTTAGTGGGTGCAAGGGTTAACCACACTCCCTAGTCTGTACTAGACGTAAGAGAAATGCCCAAAACTCCCTTTTAATGCCACCCACACTAAACCAACAATCCTATAGCTCAAATACTGCCACCACTTAAAATTTATTAAAGGGAAAATCCTAAGAAAAAACCCAGACTTTACACATTAACTCTCTAACTACAATTTAGCAGAAAAGAACCTAAATTATACAGTTCTAATATTCCAGTCTCTTTCAGTAACGTGGTTCAATTATTAGACAAAGGCCAAACTTAATAAAGGAATTATTTATTATGCTAAAAATATTATGCACAATGCATTATTAATAAAAGTTGTTACAAATAAAATTACACACGCAAACAGTGTTTTAAAATAAAAAGGAGAAAAACAGAATTGAATACTTTCCTAGCTTCAAGCTCTGTGCCAGGGGCTGGCATGAAAATGATGGCTCCTTACTTCTGTAAAGCAGCTCCCCTTGTAAGAATGAACACCTTATTGTTAAAAACATAAGATTGTTATACCATTTTCCAGAGATCAGGTTGCCTGACCACACCCTCCTGGACGGGCTAAGAAATCCCCCTGTCTTTATGCCCTTCAATAGACTAAATTCTTGCCTGAAATTATACAATCCATTATAATTTCTGCTAGGTAACGCTATTTCTATATTTACATATCGGGAACCTCTTAGTTTCATTGGGAGAATCGGTTTGATATCAAATATGCCATAGGTTGTCATATTTACCTTCATTTAAGGTTATAACAGTTTTAACACACATATGTACATAATATACCAATGTCCTTTCAGTGACCTGGTCAGTTTTTGTGATGGAGGCCCTGTTTTGCATCATGCATTCTACTGACAGCCTAAGCCATAAACCCTTTCCTGTGTATTTTCTGAAACTAAGAGCTTGAGTGGCTTTATGACTCAATGCATGCACAATAACATTTGGTGGAGCTATTTAGGAGGCTCCTGGCACTTCAAAGAAAATACAAGTCACAATTCTTCTTGAAAAACAAATAACTGTTTTGAGTTCAAGCTACACAGAATTAACCCCTTCTTAGCTAAATCCTGAGGTTTTCGTGACACCTCCCCCAATAAGAGATGCAAAAGGGGGTGACTACAAGCCACTCCCGATGCGTATCAAAGAGGACACTCCTCCTGGCGTGACAGACCATCAGCGTTACCATGCATACTGCCCTTTTTATGTTGTATTGTAAACTCATGTTGTTGTAGAGCTAGGCTCCACCTGAGGAGTTTACCATTTGAGCCAGCTACCCTATGTAACCAGTGTAATGGGTTGTGGTCAGTTATCACGGTAAACTGGCATCCATACAGATAAGGCTGTAGCTTTTGCAAGGCCCAAACTATAGCAAGGCACTCTTTTTCCACAGTGGCATATGCCAGTTCTCGTGGAAGTAATTTCCTGCTGAGGTACACAATGGGGTGCTCCTCACCTTTCTTATCCACCTGACTCAGCACAGCCCCTAGCCCATAGTTAGAAGCATCCGTTTGCACTACGAATCTCCTGTGGAAATCAGGGGCCTGTAGTACAGGGGAGTCCGTAAGGGCAATTTCTCCAACATTGGTGTGTCCGGTCCACGGCGTCATCCTTACTTGTGGGAATATCTCTTCCCCAACAGGAAATGGCAAAGAGTCCCAGCAAAGCTGGCCATATAGTCCCTCCTAGGCTCCGCCCACCCCAGTCATTCTCTTTGCCGTTGCACAGGCAACATCTCCACGGAGATGGTTAAGAGTTTTTTGGTGTTTATATGTAGTTTTTATTCTTCTATCAAGTGTTTGTTATTTTAAAATAGTGCTGGTATGTACTATTTACTCTGAAACAGAAAAGGATGAAGATTTCTGTTTGTGAGAGGAAGATGATTTTAGCAGACAGTAACTAAAATCGATTGCTGTTTCCACATAGGACTGTTGAGATGAAGTAACTTCAGTTGGGGGAAACAGTTAGCAGACTTTTCTGCTTAAGGTATGACTAGCCATATTTCTAACAAGACCATGTAATGCTGGAAGGCTGTCATTTCCCCTCATGGGGACCGGTAAGCCATTTTCTTAGTCAAATAAACAGAATAAAGGGCTTAATATGGGCTAAAAAACTGGTAGACATTTTTATGGGCTAAATCGTTTGCTTTATTGGGGCATTTTATTCATCTTTATGCTGGCAATTCGCATTTATAAACTTGAGGAACGTTTATTAAACGGCAGGCACTATGTTAGACACCTTTTCCAGTCAGGGGGCCTTCCTAGTTGTAGACTGAGCCTCATTTTCGCGCCATTATTGCGCAGTAGTTTTTTGAGAGCAGGGCATGCAGATGCATGTGTGAGGATCTGAAATTTACTGGAAAAGCTTCTAGAAGGCGTCAATTGGTATCGTATTCCCCTCTGGGCTTGGTTGGGTCTCAGCAAAGACTATAGCTGGGACTGTATAGGGGTTAAATTTGTAAACGGCTCCGGTTCCGTTATTTTAAGGGTTAAAGCTCTGAAATTTGGTGTGCAATACTCTTAATGCTTTAAGACACTGTGGTGAAATTTTGGTAATTTTTGAACAATTTCTTCATACTTTTTCACATATTCAGTAATAAAGTGGTTTCTGTTTAAAATTTAAAGAGACAGTAACGGTTTTGTTTTAAAACGTTTTTTTGTGCTTTGTTGACAAGTTCAAGCCTGTTTAACATGTCTGTGCCTTCGGATAAGCTATGTTCTATATGTATGAAAGCCAATGTGTCTCCTCATTTAAATTTATGTGATAATTGTGCCATAGCGTCCAAACAAAGTAAGGACAGTACTGCCACAGATAATGAAATTGCCCAAGATGATTCCTCAGATGAGGGGAGTAAACATGATACTACATCATCCCCTACTGTGTCTACACCAGTTTTGCCCACACAGGAGGCCCCTAGTACATCTAGTGCGCCCATGCTTATTACCATGCAACAATTAACGGCTGTAATGGATAACTCCATAGCAAATATTTTATCCAAAATGCCTACTTATCAGAGAAAGCGCGATTGCTCTGTTTTAAACACTGAAGAGCAGGAGGGCGCTGATGATAATTGTTCTGTCATACCCTCACACCAATCTGAAGGGGCCATGAGGGAGGTTTTGTCAGATGGGGAAATTTCAGATTCAGGAAAAATTTCTCAACAAGCTGAACCTGATGTTGTGACATTTAAATTTAAATTAGAACATCTCCGCGCACTGCTTAAGGAGGTGTTATCTACTCTGAATGATTGTGACAACTTGGTCATTCCAGAGAAATTATGCAAGATGGACAAGTTCCTAGAGGTTCCGGTGCACCCAGACGCTTTTCCTATACCCAAGCGGGTGGCGGACATAGTAAATAAGGAGTGGGAAAAGCCCGGCATACCTTTTGTTCCCCCCCCTATATTTAAGAAATTATTTCCTATGGTCGACCCCAGAAAGGACTTATGGCAGACAGTCCCTAAGGTCGAGGGGGCAGTTTCTACTCTAAACAAACGCACTACTATTCCTATCGAAGATAGTTGTGCTTTCAAAGATCCTATGGATAAAAAATTGGAGGGTTTGCTTAAAAAGATTTTTGTACAGCAAGGTTACCTTCTACAACCCATTTCGTGCATTGTTCCTGTCACTACAGCAGCGTGGTTCTGGTTCGAGGAACTTGAAAACTCGCTTAGTAGAGAGACTCCATATGAGGAGGTTATGGACAGAGTTCACGCACTTAAGTTGGCTAACTCTTTTATTTTAGATGCCGCTTTGCAATTAGCTAGATTAGCGGCGAAAAATTCAGGGTTTGCTATAGTGGCGCGCAGAGCGCTTTGGCTAAAGTCTTGGTCAGCGGATGTGTCATCCAAGACAAAATTGCTTAACATCCCTTTCAAAGGTAAAACTCTATTTGGACCAGAATTGAAAGAGATTATTTCAGACATCACTGGGGGAAAGGGCCACGCCCTTCCACAAGATAGGCCTTTCAAGGCCAAAAATAAGTCTAATTTTCGTTCCTTTCGCAATTTCAGGAACGGACCGGCCTCTAATTCTGCATCCTCTAAGCAAGAGGGTAATGCCTCACAACCCAAACCAGCCTGGAAACCGATGCAAGGCTGGAACAAGGGTAAGCAGGCCAAGAAGCCTGCCGCTGCTAACAAAACAGCATGAAAGAGTAGCCCCCGATCCGGGACCGGATCTAGTGGGGGGCAGACTCTCTCTCTTTGCTCAGGCTTGGGCAAGAGATGTTCAGGATCCCTGGGCGCTAGAAATAGTTTCTCAGGGTTATCTCCTGGAATTCAGGGAACTACCCCCAAGGGGAAGGTGTTATAAGCTTGTATAATGTGGCTATTCCCAGAGAACCTTAAGTAAAACAGGCTTATACAAAAGGTTATTACCAAGGGAGATAGCTGGTTTACTTAGTACAAGTTCTTTTTATAACACTTTACAAAATCAAAATAAAGTGAATAAAACAGATGAAATGAAGCCTTTGTATATTTTACACAGTTGTAAAGAGTTGTGTTCTTTAAAGATAGAAGGCAGCAAACAAGCAGCTTATTGGTATTGTCTGAGAAAAGCAGAATTTTATAGCAAAGTCTCTTTATAGTTAAGCTTAGAAATGAGAAACTGATTTGCAGTCTGCAGTGTCCATATATCAAGAGGTATCAGGTTACAGCAGGCAGAGTGTGTGATGCAGAGAGAAGGAGAGAGCCAGATTTAACCAGTTGTGAGCACTTTAACAGTTTGTATGTCAGCAGAACTTTGGATAAGAATATATACAGCTAGAGACAATTGTATATAAAATTAATGATACTTGCGAGTGAGTTTAGAACTGCAGAGAGCGAAGTTGGCACTGAGTCAAAATGGATCACAGCAGGGAAGATGTTCTTATTTCCTGGTAGAGGTAAACACTCAGTAATGGAGCTGGCTGGAAAATCAGACTGCAGAGTTAACACAGACTTGCAAGAGTTGCTGCCAAAGACTGTTCCTTGAAGTGTAAAGCAGCAGGAAATGCTTCTTAGGTTTAGAAGCTGGAGAAATGACAACAAGGATTTCCTTTAACAGGTACAAAAGCAGGATCTGTAGATTTTAGCTTTAGAGCTTGAAGCAGAGTGGGAACTACAAACTTCAATTATCAAGCAAAGCACAGGTGTACTGAACACACCTTTAAAGGGAGGTGAAGGAGTGGGTTGGTCTTAGTTCTTAAAGCTACAGGAATATGACAGATCCCCCCTTTCAGGGGCGCCCCCTTCCCGGATCCAAACCTGGTTTGTCAGGATGTAGACGATGGAAGGATGTGAGAAATTGGGGAGCATGTAAGTCCCTAAGGGGTATCCAAGAATCCTCCTCATGACCATACCCTTTCCAATGTACTAGATACTCAATTGTTCTACCCCGGCGGCGCGAATCCAGAATTGATTCCACTTCGAATTCCGTTTGATCTTCTATCAGCTGAGGAGAGTCCTCGATGACTTGAGGAATATTAACATCAGATCCTTGATAGGGTTTAAGTAGAGAAACATGGAAGGATGGGTGTATCCTGTAAGATACAGGTAGATCAAGAATCGCTGCATTAGGGTTGATCATTCTTTTTATCTTGAACGGACCTATGAACTGGTTAGCCAGTTTTTTGCTTGGTACCTTTAATTTGAGGTTTTTTGTTGAGAGCCATACTCTATCGCCAACTGAGTATTGAGGTGGAGTTAGATGTTTTTTATCAAAATAACTCTTTTGGGTACATTTAGATTTCTCTAAGTGAATCTTTAGGGAAGTCATAGTTTGTTTCAAATTAGAGACATAATCCAGAGCATAAGGTGATTTTGAGGTGGAGATGAAGTTGGGTACAGTGGTTGGATGGTAACCATAAGTGGCAAAGAAGGGTGAAACTTTAGTAGAAGAGTTGATGGAGTTGTTGTATGCGAACTCTGCAAGCGGTAACCATTCAACCCAGTCATCCTGGTTCTGTGAGATATAACACCTTAAGTATTGCTCCAAAGTCTGATTCAGTCTTTCAGTAAGGCCATTAGATTGGGGATGAAATGCTGTTGTCATTCTAGAGGAGATTCTTAACAATTTACATAGTGCCTTCCAAAACCTGGATGTGAATTGAGTCTCTCGATCAGTGACTATAGAGGTCGGTAAACCATGGAGTTTCACAATGTGATCAAAGAATGTTTTAGCTGTTGTGATAGCGTTTGGAATTCTCTTAAGAGGTATGAAATGAGAGAGTTTAGTAAGATGATCTATAACCACTAATATGGTTGTGAATGAATTAGATGGTGGTAATTCGACTATGAAGTCCATTCCAATCATGGTCCAAGGGACTTCAGGTATAGGTAATGGTTTTAGTAAACCAAAAGGTCTGTGGTGTTCTTTTTTGCAAGCAGCACATACGTGACAATCTGACACAAAGGTAACCACATCTTGTCTTAAACCAGGCCACCAGTAATTCCTTGTTAATAAATCCTGGGTTTTAGTGATTCCAGGATGACCGGACATAGGGTTCGTATGATGTAGATGTAGGATCTCCTTCCTTACAGAAGGAGGAACGTATAACAAATTGTTGTAGAAGTATAAACCTGAAGTGGCGTCCTTTACGCAGCATGATGGAATGGTAGAATCCTTTAGTAAAGCTAATAAAATGTCTTTTTGTAGGCTAGAAGTTACAGCTATAAACTTGGTCGACGGTATAACTGTTTGTTGTTCTTCCTTTTCATTATGTTTAATGAAAGAACGGGAAAGAGCATCAGCTTGGATGTTCCTTGAACCTGGTCTATATGTGATCTGAAAGTTAAATCGGTCCAGGAATAAAGACCATCGGACTTGTCTTGATGACAAGGTCTTGTTTTTTCTAAGATATTGTAAATTCTTATGATCTGTAAGAACTGTAAAAGGTTTGAGTGTCCCTTCCAGTAGGTGTCTCCAGTGTTCCAGGGCACATTTGATAGCTAGAAGTTCCAGGTCCCCCACGGAGTAATTCCTTTCAGCTATAGACAGGAGTCGAGAGTAAAAAGCTACAGGATGTAGGACTGAAGTATCGGTTTGTTGTTGGGAGAGAATAGCACCAATACCAACAGTAGAAGCATCAACCTCTAACACAAATTGGAATTCTGGATTAGGAAGCTGTAGGATAGGTGCTGAAGTAAAACATTCTTTTAAATGCTCAAAAGCTTGTTGGGCTTCTACAGTCCAAACCAGTCGATTCTTACCGGTTAACTTAGTTAGAGGTTGGACAATGGATGAAAATCCTTTGATGAATCTCCTATAAAAATTAGAGAAGCCTAGAAACCTCTGAAGTGATTTCACAGAGGTAGGTACAGGCCATTTGAGTATGGATGTAACCTTCTCTGGATCCATGTTTACACCGTTAGGGGAAATTATGTAACCCAAAAATTTTATTGTCTTTACATGGAATACACATTTCTCAGCCTTGGCGTATAGCTGATGTTCTCTTAATCTAGACAAAACCCATCTTACATGTTTTACATGATCAGTTAGATTTTTGTAGTATATCAAAATATCGTCTAGATATATTACAACACACACATCCATTAAGTCTTTGAAAATATCGTTTATGAAAAATTGAAATGTGGCCGGAGCATTAGTTAAGCCGAATGGCATAACATTATATTGAAAGAGACCATAACGGGTTCTAAATGCTGTTTTCCATTCGTCACCGCTTTTTATCCTGATTAAATTGTATGCTCCCTTCAAATCTAGTTTGGTAAAAATGGTTGCATCTGTTAACCGTTCAAGTAATTCAGGTATTAAAGGAAGTGGATACCTATTTTTAATCGTAATAGAGCTTAATGCTCTGTAGTCAATGATTGGGCGTAAGGTCCCATCTTTATTTGTGACAAAGAATATGCCCGCTGCTGCAGGTGAGGTTGAGGTAGAAATAAAACCTTTCCTTAGATTATCGTCTAGGTACTCTCTGAGAAATTTTAATTATTTTTGAGAGAGTGGAAAAATTCGGCCGAACGGTATGATAGACCCAGGTTTAGTATCAATGGGGCAATCATAAGGTCTGTGTGGAGGTAGATTTTCGGCTTCCTTAAGGTCAAATACATCTGAAAAGTCTGAATACTGCAATGGTATATGTGGGTGCAGAGTTTTGATTTCCACACAGGGAAAACAGGTAGCAGAACAGTATGGGGAAGAGAAAGTTACTTTGTTACTGCTCCAGTCTATTTGAGGGTTGTGTTTTCTTAACCAAGGATAACCCAATATTAAGAGGTGTAGTGAGCTAGGAATGATATCAAACGTAATGTATTCTGTATGACCCATGTTACAAGAGACAAGTAAAGGAACAGTATGGTGTGTGATTGGGCCTTTTAAATAAGTAGAGCCATCAATAACCTTCACATAGATAGGGGTTTGCTTTTGCACACAAGGTATTTTATTAGTATATACAAGGGTTTTGTCAATGAAGCTTCCATAAGCTCCAGAATCAATCAGCGCCTCAGTCTTGAGAAGATGTTGGTCCCACTGTAAAGACAATGTGAGAGTTAATTGCGATTCATGAATGTTATCAGTATTTGGGTTAACTATAAGAATCTTACCCCTTTTTTGCCGGTTCAGAATAGGGCAGGAAGAGACACTGTGTTCTTTATTCCCACAGTACATACAGAGGTTTGATATCCTCCTTCTCTGTTTCTCTTCTTGGGATAATGGTCCACGGATGGCCCCAATTTCCATGGGCACAGGGGCTGTGGAGGTTTTTTCAGCATGAGAGGGTGTAAACCTTTTGAGGTAAGTTTCTGGGTGTTGTTTTTCGGCTCTCCTCTCTCTGTATCGTCTGTCCATGGCTATGCATATCTTTATGAGGGATTCCATGGTGTCTGGAGGTTCAATGCGAGAGATCTCATCCTTAAGACGTTCAGAGAGACCTAAACGAAATTGGTTTTTTAGACTTACAGTATTCCACTGTGAATCTGTAGCCCAGAGCTGAAAATCTGCCACATAGTCCTCAACTGGACGTTTGCCTTGCTTCAGGGTACGCAAATTTGTTTCTGCTGTTAACTGGGTGTTGCAATCCTCATATAAGACAGCCATCTCCTTAAAAAATTCACTGATAGAATTCAAAATAGGATCATCAGTTTCATAAAACTTATCAGCCCACGAACGGGGATCTCCAGTTAGATAAGAGATGGTAGTACAAACCTTGATCTTGTCAGTATAATATGTCCTGGGCTTCATGGAAAACATAAGCATGCATGCATTTCTGAATTCACGAAAGCGTGTTCTTTCACCAGAAAAAATGCGTGGAGGGTTAACCTGTGGTTCAGGGTGATCAGCCTCTTTCCTTGAAAAGAAATCATTCATTAACCTCTTCAGGGTGTGGTTTTCATTTTTAACTTCAGTCAAACCTTGTGCTAAAATTTCAACTTTCTGGTTTAAGGAAGCTATTTCAATTGCCATTGAGGCAGGATCCATGATTTTTTTATATACAAGCTTTAAACTATAATGTATATATGTTAGTAAATTTCTTTATGGCTTGATAATTCTGTTATAAGCTTGTATAATGTGGCTATTCCCAGAGAACCTTAAGTAAAACAGGCTTATACAAAAGGTTATTACCAAGGGAGATAGCTGGTTTACTTAGTACAAGTTCTTTTTATAACACTTTACAAAATCAAAATAAAGTGAATAAAACAGATGAAATGAATGAAGCCTTTGTATATTTTACACAGTTGTAAAGAGTTGTGTTCTTTAAAGATAGAAGGCAGCAAACAAGCAGCTTATTGGTATTGTCTGAGAAAAGCAGAATTTTATAGCAAAGTCTCTTTATAGTTAAGCTTAGAAATGAGAAACTGATTTGCAGTCTGCAGTGTCCATATATCAAGAGGTATCAGGTTACAGCAGGCAGAGTGTGTGATGCAGAGAGAAGGAGAGAGCCAGATTTAACCAGTTGTGAGCACTTTAACAGTTTGTATGTCAGCAGAACTTTGGATAAGAATATATACAGCTAGAGACAATTGTATATAAAATTAATGATACTTGCGAGTGAGTTTAGAACTGCAGAGAGCGAAGTTGGCACTGAGTCAAAATGGATCACAGCAGGGAAGATGTTCTTATTTCCTGGTAGAGGTAAACACTCAGTAATGGAGCTGGCTGGAAAATCAGACTGCAGAGTTAACACAGACTTGCAAGAGTTGCTGCCAAAGACTGTTCCTTGAAGTGTAAAGCAGCAGGAAATGCTTCTTAGGTTTAGAAGCTGGAGAAATGACAACAAGGATTTCCTTTAACAGGTACAAAAGCAGGATCTGTAGATTTTAGCTTTAGAGCTTGAAGCAGAGTGGGAACTACAAACTTCAATTATCAAGCAAAGCACAGGTGTACTGAACACACCTTTAAAGGGAGGTGAAGGAGTGGGTTGGTCTTAGTTCTTAAAGCTACAGGAATATGACAGAAGGTTTCACATTTCTCACTTATCCTCAAACCAAATAAAGAGACAGGCATTCTTACATTGTGTAGAAGACCTGTTAAGGATGGGAGTGATACACCCAGTTCCTATGGCGGAACAAGGAATGGGATTTTACTCAAATCTGTTCGTGGTTCCCAAAAAAGACAAGGGAACCTCCCTTGTCTGGGGGCAGACAAGGGAGGTTCCCAAAAAAGAGGGAACCTTCAGACCAATTCTGGATTTAAAAATCCTAAACAAATTTCTCAGAGTACCATCGTTCAAAATGGAAACCATTCGATCGATTCTACCTACAATCCAGGAAGGTCAATTTATGACTACCGTGGATCTAAAGGATGCGTACCTACATATTCCTATCCACAAAGAACATCATCAGTTCCTAAGGTTCGCCTTTCTGGACAAACATTACCAGTTTGTGGCCCTCCCATTCGGGTTAGCCACTGCTCCAAGGATTTTCACAAAGGTACTAGGGTCCCTTCTAGCGGTTCTAAGACCGAGGGGCATTGCAGTAGTACCTTACTTGGACGACATTCTAATACAAGCGTCGTCCCTGTCAAAAGCAAAGGCTCATACAGACATCGTTCTGGCCTTTCTCAGGTCACACGGATGGAAGGTGAACATAGAAAAAAAGTTCTCTGTCTCCGTCGACAAGAGTTCCTTTCTTGGGAACAATAATAGATTCCTTAGAAATGAGGATTTTTCTGCCAGAGGTCAGAAAGTCAAAACTTCTAAGCACTTGTCAAGTTCTTCATTCTGTTCCTCGTCCTTCCATAGCGCAGTGCATGGAAGTAGTAGGGTTGATGGTTGCAGCAATGGACATAGTTCCTTGTGCACGAATTCATCTAAGACCATTACAACTGTGCATGCTCAAACAGTGGAATGGGGACTATACAGACTTGTCTCCAATGATTCAAGTAGATCAGAAGACCAGAGATTCACTCCGTTGGTGGCTGACCCTGGACCATCTGTCCCAGGGAATGAGCTTCCGCAGACCAGAGTGGGTCATTGTCACGACCGACGCCAGTCTAGTGGGCTGGGGCGCGGTCTGGGAATCCCTGAAAGCTCAGGGTCTATGGTCTCGGGAAGAGTCGCTTCTCCCGATAAACATTCTGGAACTGAGAGCGATATTCAATGCTCTCAGGGCTTGGCCTCATCTAGCAAAGGCCAGATTCATAAGGTTCCAATCAGACAACATGACGACCGTTGCGTATATCAATCATCAGGGGGGAACAAGGAGTTCCCTGGCGATGAAAGAAGTGACCAAAATAATTCAATGGGCGGAGGATCACTCCTGCCACCTGTCTGCGATCCACATCCCAGGTGTGGAAAACTGGGAGGCGGATTTTCTGAGTCGTCAGACATTCCATCCGGGGGAGTGGGAACTCCATCCGGAGATCTTTGCCCAAATAACTCAATTATGGGGCATTCCAGACATGGATCTGATGGCGTCTCGTCAGAACTTCAAGGTTCCTTGCTACGGGTCCAGATCCAGGGATCCCAAGGCGACTCTAGTAGATGCACTAGTAGCACCTTGGACCTTCAACCTAGCTTATGTATTTCCACCGTTTCCTCTCATTCCCAGGCTGGTAGCCAGGATCAATCAGGAGAGGGCCTCGGTGATCTTGATAGCTCCTGCGTGGCCACGCAGGACTTGGTATGCAGACCTGGTGAATATGTCATCGGTTCCACCATGGAAGCTACCTTTGAGACAGGACCTTCTTGTTCAGGGTCCATTCGAACATCCAAATCTGGTCTCCCTCCAGCTGACGGCTTGGAGATTGAACGCTTGATTCTATCAAAGCGTGGGTTTTCAGATTCTGTGATAGATACTCTGGTTCAGGCCAGAAAACCGGTAACTAGAAAGATTTACCATAAAATATGGAAAAGATATATCTGTTGGTGTGAATCCAAAGGATTCCCATGGCATAAGATTAAAATTCCTAAGATTCTCTCCTTTCTACAAGAAGGTTTGGAGAAAGGATTATCTGCAAGTTCTCTAAAGGGACAGATCTCTGCCTTATCTGTCTTACTACACAAAAGACTGGCAGCTGTGCCAGATGTTCAAGCTTTTGTTCAGGCCCTGGTTAGGATCAAGCCTGTTTACAGACCTTTGACTCCTCCCTGGAGTCTAAATCTAGTTCTTTCAGTTCTTCAAGGGGTTCCGTTTGAACCTTTACATTCCATAGATATTAAGTTATTATCTTGGAAAGTTTTGTTTTTGGTTGCAATTTCTTCTGCTAGAAGAGTTTCAGAGTTATCTGCTCTGCAGTGTTCTCTGCCCTATCTGGTATTCCATGCAGATAAGGTGGTTTTGCGCACTAAGCCTGGTTTTCTTCCTAAGGTTGTTTCTAACAAAAATATTAACCAGGAGATAGTTGTACCTTCTTTATGTCCGAATCCAGTTTCAAAGAAGGAACGTTTGTTACACAATTTGGACGTAGTCCGTGCTCTAAAATTCTATTTAGAGGCTACAAAAGATTTCAGACAAACATCTTCCTTGTTTGTTGTTTATTCTGGTAAAAGGAGAGGTCAAAAAGCGACTTCCACCTCTCTTTCCTTTTGGCTTAAAAGCATCATCCGATTGGCTTATGAGACTGCCGGACGGCAGCCTCCTGAAAGAATCACAGCTCACTCCACTAGGGCTGTGGCTTCCACATGGGCCTTCAAGAACGAGGCTTCTGTTGACCAGATATGTAAGGCAGCGACTTGGTCTTCACTGCACACTTTTGCCAAATTTTACAAATTTGATACTTTTGCTTCTTCGGAGGCTATTTTTGGGAGAAAGGTTTTGCAAACTGTGGTGCCTTCCGTTTAGGTAACCTGATTTGCTCCCTCCCTTCATCCGTGTCCTAAAGCTTTGGTATTGGTTCCCACAAGTAAGGATGACGCCGTGGACCGGACACACCAATGTTGGAGAAAACAGAATTTATGCTTACCTGATAAATTACTTTCTCCAACGGTGTGTCCGGTCCACGGCCCGCCCTGGTTTTATTAATCAGGTCTGATGAATTATTTTCTCTAACTACAGTCACCACGGTACCATATGGTTTCTCCTATATATATATTTCTTCCTGTCCGTCGGTCGAATGACTGGGGTGGGCGGAGCCTAGGAGGGACTATATGGCCAGCTTTGCTGGGACTCTTTGCCATTTCCTGTTGGGGAAGAGATATTCCCACAAGTAAGGATGACGCCGTGGACCGGACACACCGTTGGAGAAAGTAATTTATCAGATAAGCATAAATTCTGTTTTTCAATAAATTAAAAGCCCTGTCACACTCAGGGGTCCATTTGACTGTTAGAGGTAGGCTTTTTTTTGTAAGGTCTGTTAGGGGTTTGGCTATGGTACTATAGTGTGGCACAAACTTTCTATAGTACCCTGCGGTACCCAGGAAGGACATAACCTGTTTCTTTGTCTTAGGGGTGGGCCAGGCCATTATGGCTTCAGTTTTACTTGGCTCGGGGCGCAGTACCCCTCCTCCCACCAGGTGACCCAAGTGCTGGACCTCCCCCATGCTCAGCTGACACTTATCTGGTTTTATAGTTAGCCCAGCAATGGCTATTCGGTCCAATACCCTGGCTAAATGTGTGAGGTGTTCCTCCCAGGTATCACTGAACACTGCAATATCATCCAGGTATGCAACAGCTTGCCCCTCTAGCCCCTCCAATAAGTGGTTAACTAGCCGCTGGAATGTGGCAGGGGCATTTTTTATCCCAAAGGGCATCACTTGGAATTCATATAACCCAAAAGGAGTGATACAGGCAGACCTCTCTTGTGCTTCTGGGGTCATAGGGATCTGCCAGTATCCCCTGCTGAGATCCATGATGCTAAGAAACTTGGCCCCTGCTAGCCTGTCCAGTAGTTCATCTATGCGAGGCATAGGATAGGCATCAAATTCAGTCACTAAGTTTAGCTTTCTGTAATCTACACAGAACCTAGTGGTTTTGTCCTTTTTGGGGACTAGTACTACTGGGGAGGTCCAGGGGCTGTGGGACTTGCAAATCACTCCCAGCTCTAGCATCTCCTCTATCTCCCTTTTTATGTCAGCACTGACCTGCAAGGATACCCTGTACGCTGTTTGTCTGAGGGGATGGTGATTCCCAGTATCTACATGATGTGTGACTAAGGGTGTCCTGCCAGGCTTCCCTGTGAACACGCTATAGTAAGGCCTAAGCACCTCAGACAGCTGATGCCGCTGATCCCCAGTTAAGTGGGCACTAATCTGGGCAGCTTCTAGGGTGTTGTTTTTCCTGGTGGGGGCCAGTAAATCAACAAGAGGGTAAGTCTCATGCTCTTCTCTAGGCAAACTACACACAGTTAACACGGTGGGTTCTCTGTCATAATAGGCTTTTATCATATTTATATGATAGATTTTTTGCCTTTTACCCTCCTCATCCAGAGACACCACATAGTTCACATCATTCATCCTCTTTAGGATAGTAAATGGACCCTCCCAGGCAGCCTGTAGTTTGTTCTGTCTCATGGGTATTAAAACAAGCACTTTCTGTCCCACATCATACACTCTCTCTCTGGCATTCCGGTCATACCACTGCTTCTGCTTAGACTGGGCAGCCTTTAGGTTTTCCTGTACCTCCCCCACTAGGCTATGCATCCCTGAACCTTATTACATAGTCTACTACCGAGGTCTCTTGAGCACCCAATTTGCCTTCCCACCCCTCCCTGATCAGATCAAGGGGGCCACACACTCTGCGTCCATATAGGAGTTCAAAGGGGGAGAAACCAGTGGATTCCTGGGGCACCTCTCTATAAGCAAATAGGATGTGCGGCAGGTAACGCTCCCAGTCCTTTCCCTGTGACTCCACAAAGGTTTTGAGCATCTGCTTCAGGGTTCCATTAAACCTTTCACACAAGCCATTGGTCTGGGGGTGGTATGGGCTAGTCACTAGGTGTTCTACCTGCACCTTTTTACATAGACTCTGCATCAGGCCAGACATAAATTGCGTGCCCTGATCAGTTAGCATTTCCTTAGGGAAACCTACCCTTGCAAAGATACCCAATAAAGCATCAGCCACTTTATCAGCCCTGATAGATGACAGGGCCACCACCTCTGGGTAGCGGGTCGCATAATCCACTACCATCAGAATGAATCTTTTCCCTGAACTGCTTGGGATAGCTAGGGGCCCTACTATATCCACAGCCACCCTCTCAAAGGGCTCAGTCACTATGGGGAGGGGAATTAAAGGGGCACGTCCCACCTCTCCAGGTTTCCCCACTTTCTGACATGCAGGACAGGAGCGACAATAATTAGCAACATCAGTACCCATCCCCGGCCAATAAAAGTGATGGGACAACCGGGCTTTGGTTCTCTGTACCCCTAGATGTCTTGCCATAGGAATTTCATGGGCCACTCCCAACAGTTGCGCTCTAAACCATTTAGGTACCACTAACTGTCTCTCAGCTAGCCAGGGATCCTGTCCCTCCACTGGAATGGACTCCCGGTACAACCTCCCTTTATCCCAGTACACTCTCTCTTTATCAGAGTCAGCAAGCAGCTGCCTAGCTAGGTCCCTGATCTTCTCTAGTGTGGGATCGGTCCCCTGGGCCTGCTGAAAATCCTGACTCTGACCAATTATTAGTGACTGTGCTGTTTGAGGCCCCCCACCTTCCTTATCAGTGTTCTCCCCTGGGTCCTCAGTCTGAAGCACCCCCTGCTCCCTAACCTGGGCAGACTGCTGTCGGGTCACCACTGATACAGAGGAGCCCTCCCCCTCTGGCACTACTTCTACACACTTTTGGTCGTTAGGGATTATTGGTTCACACACCAACAGACTGTCATTCTCATTCAGCTCTCTCTCTCTCCCTCTGTCAGTTCATCCTCCCATATTTTCACAGGGCCCTACAGACATGTCTGGTTCAGGTAAAGGCTGCATCACACACACCCTGCCTCCCCCTCCCCTTCAGCACATATCTGAGCATAGTTACACATGGTCTCTTGTACATTAGGACCCTTATCTTGTTTACCTAGGTCACAGGTATCATGATCAGGTATATACTGTGACAATAATCTACCCAAATCAGTACCAAGCAATACATTTGTAGGAATATTATCTGACACTCCCACGTCTCTTAACCCTCTTCCTGCTCCCCAATCTAGATATACTTGTGCCATAGACACTGCAGGTTGTACTCCCCCAATCCCTTTTACTGCTAGAGTCTTTCCAGGGATAATGTCCTCCGAGCTCACTAGCTCTGAACGCACAATAGTCACTTCTGCACCCGTGTCTCTGAGCCCTAATGTTACCTTATCTCCAACAGTCACAGGTTGTAGGTTCTCGTTGGTACTTTCCTCTGGCCGGGTTACAAACAAAACCGAAGATGATAATCCTGAGGAGCGGCCTCCTCCTGCTGATGCTGAAGGTTTCTTCCTCTCTGGGCAGTTAGTGCTGATGTTACCCATTTTTTGACAAGCAAAACACTTGCGGGTATCTCCCTGCCCAGGTGCAGCACCCGCCCCTCCTTTCCCAGAGGGAGCAGACACACTAGATAAAGGCACAGCAGGTTTTGTGAAGGGGGGTCGGGCAGCAGCTCCTTTCTAGGTGGATCCCCCCTTAGAAAAGGATTGTCTCCCATTCCCTGGTGACCTGTTGGCTGTGTAAAAATCAGCCAGCTCACCAGCTTCCAATGCTGTTATGGGTTTACGGTCCAAAACCCATTCTTGAACTTCGGCTGGGCACAGCTGCATAAATTGCTCCTTCACAATCAAATCTTCCAGCTCCTCCATAGTGGCAACTTTTAATCCTCTGACCCACTGTTTAAAGGCTGTCATCAAGTTCCCAACAGTTGTAGTAAAGCTCGATGACAAACCTTTCTGCAGAGAACGGAATTTCTTCCTGTACACCTCAGGAGTAAGATTATACCTCCTCTGCAGTGCAGCTTTAATGGAATCATAGTCCTGATCAAACTCTGGGGGTAGTTCAGCAAACGCCTCCAGTGCAGGACCTTTCAGGCCAGGGGTAAGGTAGTTGGCCCACTGCTCCCTTGGAAGCTGGAACTGTCTGCAAACTTTCTCAAAGCTACGCAGGAATACATCCACATCTCCATCTTTCTCCAGGGTGGGAAAATTCTCTGCACGCACTCTGGGAGCAGGTGGGTCTCTAGGTTCACTAACAACAGGGGAGACCGTCCCTCTCTCCAACCGTGCAAGCTGTAGCTGATACTCTCTCTCCGCCTGTCGTTCAGCAGCCTGTCTCTCAGCTGCCAGAGCCTCTCTCTCAGCAGCCTGTCTCTCAGCTGCCAGAGACGACTGTCGTTCAGCAGCCTGTCTTTCAGCTGCCAGAGACTCTCTCTCAGCTTCCCTAGCCGCCTGTCTCTCAGCAGCTTCCGCAGCCACCTGTCTCTCAGCTGCAGCAGCCTGTCTCTCATAAAATTTTGTAATCAGTTCCATGCGCAAACTTGCATCCACTGAGCCCATATGTTTAAGAACAGTTTGCAAATAACAGTCCAATGGATCCCCAGATCCTGATGAATCACTGCCCACAGCTGCAGACATCTCTCCTGAGACTTCAACTGGTGTGATTTGGCTGTTATCATATTCAACAAGAGCTTGTATTAGTCCATCTTTGTTCTTTGAACGTGTTGGAATATCACGCTCCTGGCATAAGAGTACCAGTGTCTCTTTAGATTGCTGCTCGTATGATTGCATAGCAAAAATAAAATAGAAAAGAAAAACAGAGAATAGGGAAGGGGACTGTTTGCAATGTGTGACTATATAATGCACTGAGTTTTAGCCTTTGGAAATTGTAAGAAACAATTTCTTTTAGTACCGGGATTTTCACACTAGCAAATCCACACGCACTAAAATCTAATAATAAAAAAAATTATCTACACCGCTGCCCACCAATTTGTGATGAACCAAGGTTATCCAACCCTGCGCCAGTCACTTATTTGGCACAGAAAGGGTTATCAGCCCCCTTTTACTGTCACCAATAGGTCACAATCTAGACACACCAGGCAAGTACAGTGTTTTAAAATAAAAAGGAGAAAAACAGAATTGAATACTTTCCTAGCTTCAAGCTCTGTGCCAGGGGCTGGCATGAAAATGATGGCTCCTTACTTCTGTAAAGCAGCTCCCCTTGTAAGAATGAACACCTTATTGTTAAAAACATAAGATTGTTATACCATTTTCCAGAGATCAGGTTGCCTGACCACACCCTCCTGGGCGGGCTAAGAAATCCCCCTGTCTTTATGCCCTTCAATAGACTAAGTTCTTGCCTGAAATTATACAATCCATTATAATTTCTGCTAGGTAACTATTTCTATATTTACATATCGGGAACCTCTTAGTTTCATTGGGAGAATCAGTTTGATATCAAATATGCCATAGGTTGTCATATTTACCTTCATTTAAGGTTATAACAGTTTTAACACACATATGTACGCGATATACCAATGTCCTTTCAGTGACCTGGTCAGTTTTTGTGATGGAGGCCCTGTTTTGCATCATGCATTCCATTGACAGCCTAAGCCATAAACCCTTTCCTGTGTATTTTCTGAAACTAAGAGCTTGAGTGGCTTTATGACTCAATGCATACACAATAACATTTGGTGGGGCTATTTAGGAGGCTCCTGGCACTTCAAAGAAAACACAAGTCACAATTCTTCTTGAAAAACAAATAACTGTTTTGAGTTCAAGCTACACAGAATTAACCCCTTCTTAGCTAAACCCTGAGGTTTTCGTGACACATACATTTACAACACTTCACAAATACGACACCATCACCAATTAACATTTACAGATAATACTATTGGACAATGTTATGGAAAACGATCACTATGACATCATCGCATTCTACACATTCCACAAATACTAACTCAATATGAGCATGCGCAAATTCACACAACTAATACACATTGCACGCATACTAATTACTAACAAAGCACACCTGAACACAATTTACAAGGCAAACTGGTGCATCATTAAACATTTACACAGGCTATATAAGCACGCCACAAGCATGGCTTCTTTGACTGTGTTGCTGGTGGGTTTTTGGAGAATTAGAGAGATTTAGTGCCTTATTGTGAGTTAGTGTGAGAGAGTAAGTTAGTGGTAGTGTGAGGTGGTAGTGTGAGTTAGTGGTAGCGTGAGTTAGTGGTAGCGTGAGTTAGTGGTAGCATGAGTTAGTAAGAGAGCGGTAGTGAGTGACAGTTGGTTTGGGTGAGTGTGCGAGTGCTTTTTCTGTATACGTAACATATTTACACGCAAACACATTCAATACATACATACAGTTATCAATAACACTACATACACTCCATACCCCATACCCTCTCATACTACACTCTATACCCCATTCCCTGTAATCCCATACCCCATTCCCTCTAATCCCATACCCCATTCCCTCTAATCCCATCCCCTAGTTACATTTAGTTTACATATCCTCCTTTTAGTCTTCTTATACATTTTGGTTTGTTAAATACTCCTTACCCTCTTTTATTTATATCCCTTTCACACTTTGAGCACTTTTTTGGTCTTTTTATTTCTTTATTTTGACCCCCTTTCATTTGTGCACAGTCACTTTTTGTTGGAGTAGTTAGGGCTTAGTTTAGGGAAGAGGAGGGCAGGCAGGAGATTAGTCAGGGGAGAGGGGGAGGAGAGGGGGGGGAAGGAACAGGACAGGAAAGGGGGCAGGAAGCGGGGGAGGAAGCGGTGGGTGGACCCAGCCACTTGGTTCAAGATGAACAAGTGGCTGGGCCCAGTGGCGGACAGAGTAGGGCTTCACAGTCCGGGAAACAGAGGGCACCATCACAGGGGAAGGCCAAGACGACTAGGGAGGCGAGGTATACTATGGAGCAGAAGGAGGTCCTCATAGAGGCGTATATGGACATGTATAGGAGGCTGCAAGCTCAGAAGGCCACCCCGAGTGACAAGAGGAAGCTCTGGCGGGAGATAAGGGATGCAGTGAATGCAGTGGGGGGCCATAACAGAGATATGGACTTGATTAAACATCGCTACCGGGACTGCAAGATGGAGCTGAAAAGAAAAATAACCAGGGAGTACCAACATGCAACTGGGACCGGTGGCGGCCCTCCAATGAATGTTGAGTATTCCCGATGGGAGGAAATGTTGCATCCCAGCATCTCCGAGGTGGCCATAGTCGGGATCGGAGGATTCGATACCGGGAACCTGCCACTCTCATCTGACGGTAAGCTCATTTAAGAATTTATTAACATCCAAAATAAAGAATGTATTTAAAGATATGGTTAATGCTATTACGCTGTTTAACACATTATTACGTAAAAGCATTCACAATTACTTTGCGATTACATTAGTATCTAGGCTACAGGTTAGGTGTGCATTTAAACAGACTGAAAACAAACGCCAAAACATTCAGATTGACCAGATAGATATCACAAACACGGTTTTGAAAATGCGGAAATCGTATTGATTGTTAGATTTCAAAGTGGATTAATGAGGCTGCATTTGTAATTCTATTTTAAGCAAAAGCATTTACATCTTTATTTGGAAATATGCTAATGTATACATTTCTTCCTTTTTGAAATATACAGAGTCTGGGGAGGAGGCAGCACAGCAACTACAGGCTCCTCCTTTCCCAGGTATGAGAGTGGTGGGGATGAATCGCCACCTCGGAGAGAAATGGAAGAGGCCCCCCCTGCACAAGAAGAAGAGGCCCCCCCTCAAGCAGAAGAAGAGGCCCCTCAAGCACCAGCAGACCGCCGTGCACCAGCAGGCCACCGTGCACAACAGGAGGAGATAGCCGAGGTGCAGGTGTTGCTAGATTTCATAGAGCAGATGCGTGCTTCCCGGAGGGAAAATATTCAAACTCGAAGTCAGATGACAGAAGATCTTCGTGCCATTCGAGAAGGACAAAGAGAAATTATACAGGTCCTTAGAGGAGTTGAACAAGGACAAAACCGGATTGTGCATATTCTAAAAGATGTTTCATTTCTTCCGGGAGGCGCATACTGGGCCATCTGCTGCTGAGCCATCTCATCTTGGTACTCCTCCATCTCCTCCTCAGCTTGGTCATCCCAGTACTCCTCCTTCCCCCTCTTCCCACAACATCTCCGATGAGAACTCGTCGGAGGGGGCAGTTGCCCCCCCCCCAGAGCCTCAGTCTCGTGGGAAGAGGGGAAGGAAGAGGAAGTAAGTATTTTTTGAGATATAGTTATGTTTTGTATTTATTTAATGTGTAATGGATAGGTATGTGATGATGTGGTTTTCATACACTTGTGGACCACACTCTGTATATAATCTGCTTCTATGGAACCAGGTCCATGGAGGCAGATTGTTTGCAGAGTGTGGGTTATAAGTGTGTGGACACCACATCATCACATACCTATCCTTGTTCATGATATTGATTGGTTTCTGTGATGTGATGTCCAAACTGTTTCCCTAATCTCGAACAAAATGACCATTACAATTATACATGATGGCATATTACTGTTTGAATGCCAATAACACAGCTTAAAGGGACAGTCAGAACATTATTGTTTACAAAGAAAACACTGTATTACGCATTATCAAGTTTGAAACAAAAACATGGAGAAATACACGTGTGACTTATGTGATTACCCTTGTATCTATGCCTCTGAAAAATGACCACTTATTTATGTTATTTTGACAGAACAACATTTTAGACAATCAATGATCAATCCAGGGTAAATATGCTGTATGAGCTCAAGGTTTTCTATATAAAAATGCTATCAAAATGCCCTCTAGTGGTCAAAATGCATTCAGATTAGATGCACTCTTCAAGCTCTAAGAAATGAGCAGATGAACCTCCTAGGTTTAGCTAGCAACTAAGAATAACAAGAGAACTATGATAAATTGGTGAGAAACGTTTGAGATAATTTGTTTTTTAAAAATTGCATTTTTAAGAATTAAAATCATTATTGGTTTTCAAGACTGTCCCTTTAAAAAATGACATATGCTAACATATACTAATCTTTTGTGATTGTTGGTATATCTACATGTACTTGTTCAAACAAGAAATATTTGAATAGGATTTCTATTAACGTGTTAAATAAAGTCTATTTTCTTAAAGAGACATTATGTTTGAATTATTTAAGAAAGACATTTCATTTACAAGGAATATGGTTTCAGGTCCTTTTAGGAGTTACTAAAGAAATATATGCTCACAATAATATATTTGGAGATTAAACAATGTGGAATTCATACATGACACAATACTCAACATTTACATTAAAGGGACAGTATACAATAATTTCAGAGAAATGCATGTAATAGACACTACTAGAAACAACAAGATGACCACATACTGATATCAAATATCAAGTTCTTTTTGGACTTGACTGTCCCTTTAACTATAGCTATGGTGTCCATCTTTACCATTTAAAAGGTACACATGATAAATACATATGTCATTGATGTTTTCAGATATGTTTATATTGTTTTGGAATAACAATAATGACACATGTATAGATCAAACATGTCACTTATTCAAGTTGAAATATGGTCAGCCTACCTATAGCCATATATCGTAGGATAATTACATTTAAAAATTAATAAGAGAAAGATATTAATCATCTAAAATATGCGCATTACACACAGTGATTGATTTGGTTACACTACTACAATTAGATATAAGTGAAATTGGAATACATGTGCTGTCAACATTCAAATAAGAGTCTTTTTAAAATAAGATTATATGTCCTTGTTCATGTAAAAAGGACAAAAACACATTAGAAATGCATATCCATTCCTTAACAATTGTGGTCAGCATCACTTAAAGGGACATGAAATACAAACAATTCAGTTTCAGGATTCACAGAGAGGATACTATTTACATCAAATTACTAGTTTACAGAGATTATCTCATTGTATCAATCCTGGGATCATTTGTTAAAGGTGCATCAATTCACGAATAGTTTACATATACATATACAAACAGCAAGCTATATATATATATATATATATATATATATAGATATAGAAATTCATTCCTATGCTAATCATAATCTTGCAAAGATAAACCTTTAGGAAAGGTATATAAAGAAAATGAATCAAATTAAATTGGAGATGTAAATATTAAAGTCATTTACAATTGTATTAGATCTATGAATCAGGAAAGACCATTATTTGGTTTCAGGTCCCTTTAAGGATTAACCACATAAACTATAGATTTCAATCAATGACATGAATAAAGAGGACAAAGAATAGTGGAATGACATGTATTTTATTATTATGTCATAAAACATAAACAACGTTGAGCAAAAACAGGTTGAAAAAACTGAAAAATTGCAGCCATTTGACAAGGTAAAAGAGTGCATCACAATCCTTGGAGGGAGTTGACAAGGGCCAACACAGCCCCATTGGAGCCATTTGACAAGGTAAAAGAGTGCATCACAGTCCTTGGAGGGAGTTGACAAGGGCCAACAAAGGCCAACACAGCCCTATTGGAGCCATTTGACAAGGTAAAAGAGTGCATCACAGTCCTTGGAGGGAGGTGACAAAGGCCAACACAGCCCCATTGGAGCCATTTGACAAGGTAAAAGAGTGCATCACAGTCCTTGGAGGGAGTTGACAAGGGCCAACACAGCCCCATTGGAGCCATTTGACAAGGTAAAAGAGTGCATCACAGTCCTTGGAGGGAGTTGACAAGGGCCAACAAAGGCCAAACAGCCCCATTGCAGCCATTTGACAAGGTAAAAGAGTGCATCACAGTCCTTGGAGGGAGTTGACAAGGGCCAACACAGCCCCATTGGAGCCATTTGACAAGGTAAAAGAGTGCATCACAGTCCTTGGAGGGAGTTGACAAGGGCCAACACAGCCCCATTGGAGCCATTTGACAAGGTAAAAGAGTGCATCACAGTCCTTGGAGGGAGTTGACAAGGGCCAACACAGCCCCATTGGAGCCATTTGACAAGGTAAAAGAGTGCATCACAGTCCTTGGAGGGAGTCGACAAGGGCCATCACAGCCCCATTGGAGCCATTTGACAAGGTAAAAGAGTGCATCACAGTCCTTGGAGGGAGTTGACAAGGGCCAACAAAGGCCAACACAGCCCCATTGGAGCCATTTGACAAGGTAAAAGAGTGCATCACAGACCTTGGAGGGAGTTGACAAGGACCAACACAGCCCCATTGGAGCCATTTGAAAAGGTAAAAGAGTGCATCGCAGTCCTTGGAGGGAGTTGGCAAGGGCAAACAGCCCCATTGGAGCCATTTGACAAGGTAAAAGAGTGCATCACAGTCCTTGGAGGGAGTTGGCAAGGGCCAACACATCCCCATTGGAGCCATTTGACAAGGTAAAAGAGTGCATCACAGTCCTTGGAGGGAGTTGACAAGGGCCAACACAGCCCCATTGGAGCCATTTTACAAGGTAAAAGAGTGCATCACAGTCCTTTGAGAGATTTGACAAGGGCCAACACAGCCCCATTGGAGCCATTTTACAAGGTAAAAGAGTGCATCACAGTCCTTGGAGTGAGTTGACAAGGGCCAACACAGCCCCATTGGAGCCATTTGACAAGGTAAAAGAGTGCATCACAGTCCTTGGAGGGAGTTGACAAGGGCCAACACAGCCCCATTGGAGCCATTTGACAAGGTAAAAGAGTGCATCACAGTCCTTGGAGGGAGTTGACAAGGGCCAACACAGCCCCATTGGAGCCATTTGACAAGTAAAAGAGTGCATCACAGTCCTTGGAGGGAGTTGACAAGGGCCAACAAAGGCCAACACAGCCCCATTGGAGCCATTTGACAAGGTAAAAGAGTGCAACAGGCACAACAAAAACCAACACAAACAAAAGGCCAAATGGCAACAATATAAAACCAAAATAGTAACATGTGGACGGAAGAATCTTATGTGCGATCTTGGAGCATCTCCAGATCCTCCACTTACTGGGCATCACCTTCATCGTCCTGTGAATGCCCAGCTCCAGATTCAAACATTAACTCCATACGTCTTATATGTAGTAGAGTTGAACGCTGAACCTGGAGCTGGGCATTCATGTTGTCATGCATCCTTCCCAGGAACAGCGAGTTCCTCAACACAGCCTGCTCTAGGCGTGCTAGACTTTCTAGCATGAGCCATGTTGAGTCACAACCTAAAAGAAAGAAATAGAAAAATATTAATGATAATTACACAACATAATATAAATTGATAAAATATACATTGTAATAAGAAAGAGAAATCATTCTTAAAATTAAATATTCGATATTGATTATTTACACATGAAATATGTTCTTCAGATATAAACCATTAAAGGGACAGTTTACTCAAACATGTTCTCCCCTTTAATTGGTTTACAATGATCCACTTTTCCAGCTTGAGTGTATTTAAATTTTTATAAATATTTCCATTGTCCTTACATTGTAAATTTAAATAGTTTATTTATCCTGTGGTATCCACACCTATCCTTAAAGCTTTTGGCCTTGAGGCCAAGCTGTGTAAACACAGCAAGCAGAAGAAATTACACTCCCAGTGGGTTAGAGAAGAGATAAGGTAAGAAAAAATAATATTTCTATTGTTCTATCCAAGTAGTGGTGATTGGTATATGGAGTGATATGATATTAAAGGGACACTGAACCCAAATATTTTCTTGCGTGATTCAGATAGAGCATGAAATTTGAATCAAATTTTTAATTTACTCCTATTATCAAATATAATTCATTCTCTTGGTATCTTTATTTTAAATGCAAGAATGTCATTTTATATTCAGGACCATTTTTGGTGATCAACCTTGGTTGTCCCTGCTGATTGGCGGATAAATTAATCCACCAATAAAAATAAGTTCTTTCCAGAGTTCACAATATTTTAAAAAATTAGATGCCTTTCAAAATAAAAATAAAGATAGCAAGAGAACGACGAAAAATTTATAAGAGGAGTAAATTATAAAGATGATTAACATTGCATGCTCTATTTGAATCACACAAAAAAATATTTTGGGTTCAGTGTCCCTTTAAATATGTTAAAATGTTGATTTATAATGATACTTACAGCTGTGCCTGGGAAGGACGATCTGACACCTAGGACAATGAAGGTTGGGATAGGGGGGAGGGATAGGATGCCGCTCTCGGGGAGCCCGTACAGCTGGGGATTCAGGGTCCTGGTGAGTTTGGGGACTGGGCAGGTGAGGGAGCTGTACGGGCCAAAATACGGGGAGAGCGGCGAGGGAGGACAAAGGGGCGTTGTTTTGGAGGGACAGGACAGGAGGAATGGGAAGGGCCGGGAGTGTCTTCTGTTTGGGGAGGGTCCTGGGCAGGGGCTTCTACAAGGGGAGGGGCCTGGGCAGGGGCATGATGCCCAGAAGTGGAGGTTCCATCTGAAATATATCATTAAATATATATTAATATCTCATACATCATAAAATCAAATCAAGGCATTTCAACATGATTATGTTTTATATATACTTAGAAGTGGTTTTGAATTTCTAAACAATGATGACATAAGGATATGGTATGCATATAGGCACTCAGATGAATAGCAATGACTGTCTGTACAATAAGAAGATGATTATTGTGGTTTGGCAAGGAATATGCATGTGACATCATGATGTCATTAATTACAAATCAGACATAAATGAAAACATAATACAAGCATATGTTCATTCTGCATGATATGGAAAGGGGGGCAGTAGTGTATTCTAAAAGAAAAGGAATAATACTTTTTAAAGTGCCAAAGCTGTAGACTTTGATTTTCTTCAAGAGAATGTTTACAAACAATAATACATGTTGGATACATGTTAGATAGCTTTCACATACCATCAGACTCCATGGCCACCTCTTCCTCCTCCGTCCCACATGTTACATCAATTTCTGTAAAACATAACATGTTGTGTACACGTTAATATCAGATATTATAACATATGTTACTGTTGCTCCAAGACACACATCAATGTTGCATTAACCCCTTAATGACCGAGGACGTGCAGGGTACGTCCTCAGAAAAAAGGCAGTTAACGCCTGAGGACGTACCCTGCACGTCCTCGGTGTGGAAAGCAGCTGGAAGCGATCCTGCTCGCTTCCAGCTGCTTTCCGGTTATTGCAGTGATGCCTCGATATGGAGGCATCCTGCAATAACCTTAGATGGCCATCCGATGCAGAGAGAGCCACTCTGTGGCCCTCTCTGCACCGGACATCGATGGCCGGTATCGTTGGTGGGTGGGAGGTGGGTGGCGGCCATCGATGGCCCTGGTCATGTGGAGGGGGGCGGGATCGTGGGCGTGGAAGTCCGGGCGCGCGCCGGGGCAGGGACCGGGTGGGGACCGCTGCACTACAGAAAAAAATGTGTCCCAAAATAAAAGTGGGACCAGTAATTTTTTAAAAAAAAACCTTAGGCGTTATTTAGGTGGTGGGGGTTGGTCCGTGGGGGGGGGGAAGCTACACTACAGAAAAAATAAAAAAAATAAAAAATAAATAAACATTTGATTGTGCAAAATGGGTACTGGCAGACAGCTGCCAGTACCCAAGATGGCCCCCAATAAGGCAGAGGGGGAGGCTTAGAGAGCTGTTTTGGGGGGGATCAGGGAGGTTGGGGGCTAAGGGGGGATCCTAAACACAGCATATGTAAATATGCTTTTTTTTTTTTTTTCTTTAAAAAAAAAAAAAAAAATCTTTTATTTTAGTACTGGCAGACTTTCTGCCAGTACTTAAGATGGCGGGGACAATAGTGGGGTGGGGGAGGGAAGGGAGCTGTTTGGGAGGGATCAGGGGGTGGGATGTGTCAGGTGGGAGGCTGAACTCTACACCAGTGATTTTTAACCTTTTTTTTGCCGTGGCACACTTTTTTTACATTAAAAAATCCTGTGGCACACCACCATCCCAAAATTTAAAAAAAATCACACATTGTAGCCTAATACAGCATATATATATACACATACACACAAACACACACATACTGTATGTATTGTGCTGTTATGCCATGCCTCCTACAAACTACCCCTGCACTGGGAGTAAAAAACAAGCAAAGTTTAAAAAATATGTCACACTGTTGTCAGTCTGCCGTGGCACACCTGAGGATCTCTCATGGCACACTAGTGTGCCACGGCACACTGGTTGAAAAACACTGCTCTACACTAAAGCTAAAATTAACCCTGCAAGCTCCCTACACACTACCTAATTAACCCCTTCACTGCTAGCCATAATACACGTGTGATGCGCAGCAGCATTTAGCGACTTTCTAATTACCAAAAAGCAACGCCAAAGTCATATATGTCTGCTATTTCTGAACAAAGGGCATCCCAGAGAAGCATTTACAACCATTTGTGCCATAATTGCACAAGCTGTTTGTAAATAATTTCAGTGAGAAACCTAAAATTGTGAAAAAATTAACGTTTTTTTTAATTTGATCGCATTTGGCGGTGAAATGGTGGCATGAAATATACCAAAATGGGCCTAGATCAATACTTGGGGTTGTCTACTACACTACACTAAAGCTAAAATTAACCCTAGAAGCTCCCTACATGCTCCCTAATTAACCCCTTCACTGCTGGGCATAATACACGTATTTTGCGCAGGGGCATTTAGCAGCCTTCTAATTACCAAAAAGCAAAGCCAAAGCCATATATGTCTGCTATTTCTGAACAAAGGGGATCCCAGAGAAGCATTTACAACCATTTATGCTATAATTGCATAAGTTGTTTGTAAATAATTTCAGTGAGAAACCTAAAGTTTGTGAAAATATTTGTGAAAAAGTGAACAATTTTTTTTATTTGATCGCATTTGGCGGTGAAATGGTGGCATGAAATATACCAAAATGGGCCTAGATAAATACTTTGGGATGTCGTCTAAAAAAAAAAATATATACATGTCAATGGATATTCAGGGATTCCTGAAAGATATCAGTGTCCCAATGTAACTAGCGCTAATTTTGAAAAAAAGTGGTTTGGAAATAGCAAAGTGCTACTTGTATTTATGGCCCTATAACTTGCAAAAAAAAGCAAAGAACATGTAAACATTGGGTATTTCTAAACTCAGGACAAAATTTAAAAACTATTTAGCATGGGTGTTTTTTGGTGGTTGTAGATGTGTAACAGATTTTGGGGGTCAAAGTTAGAAAAAATGTGTTTTTTTCCATTTTTTCCTCATATTTTATAATGTTTTTTATAGTAAATTATAAGATATGATGAAAATAATGGTATCTTTAGAAAGTCCATTTAATGGCGAGAAAAACGGTATATAATATGTGTGTGTACAGTAAATGAGTAAGAGGAAAATTACAGCTAAACACAAACACCGCAAAAATGTAAAAATAGCCTTGGTCTCAAACGGACAGAAAATGGAAAAGTGCTGCGGTCATTAAGGGGTTAAAGATATACTGAGCCAAAGTTATGATTTACATCATTTTGATGGAGCATACAAATTACATTAGATTTGTTATTCTCAAAGAGTAAGAATTTCATTTTAGTGTTTGGATTTCATATAAATTCACAAAAGAAGAGTACATGGAACATTTGAGAGTTCTCATGTGTGTATCACTTCATGATTGTTGTCCAAATTTATAATAAAAACAAACATATGTTATCCATCTTCTGAAGAACAAAGGTGTAGACTAAGAAGCTTTGAGATCTTAATCTTTCAATATTAAAGGGACATAATACTCATATGCTAAATCACTTGAAACTGATGCAGTATAACTGTAAAAAGCTGACAGGAAAATATCACCTGAGCATCTCTATGTAAAAAAGGAAGAGATTTTACCTCACAATTTCCTCAGCTCAGCAGAGTAGGTTCTGTGTAAAAAGTTATACTCAGCTGCTCCCAGCTGCAGGTAAAAAAATTTAAAAAAATGAAGAAATGAACAGCAGCCAATCAGCATCAGCAGTGCTGAGGTCATGAACTCTTACTGTGATCTCATGAGATTTGACTTAACTCTCATGAGATTTCATAGTAAGCTTCCTTTACCTGATTGGTGAAATAATATGAGAGTGCACGATGCTAGTCCCTTCAGATGTCCCAGGACAAACACACTAAAATGCTGCTTAGAAATCCTTTACAATGGGAGGTGGCTACTGAGGAACTTTTGAGGTAAAATATCTTTCTTTTTTACATAGAGATGTTCAGGTGATATTTTCTAATCAGCTTTCTACAGCTATGCTGCATCACTTTCAAGTGTTTAAACATTTGGGTATTATGGCCCTTTAAAATAAAATTGATATATAATCATAGGACTAAATTATATGTTTTAGTTAAATGTAATGCTTCATCAGAATCATGATCATAATATAGATTACAAATACACCTTCAATGACATATGAATGAGTCAATGGACTTACCAGAATGCTTTAAAGGCATCTCATCGTCGGTGCTGGATCCCCCTGGGCTCCCCACAACAACTATATCTATGAATGAGATAGATATCTATTAGTGAACACAGTTTGGACATCACTAAATCACCTCATTATCGATTTTTCAGAATATTATACTTAGAAATGTGAAGAATAGAGCACTAATCTGAAAAATAAATGCATGAGTGAATCAAGGTGATTCTGAATAAAAAGATGTATTTAACATATGTTTAATTTCTGACTATATTAGACAGAAAATTCATCTCATATGATTCCATTGCATATCTAAATATACCCATTGATCAATGTTTTTAAAAGAATACACACAAAGAACATTTGGAATAAAAACTGGTGACAAATCGAACCCAAGCCATGTGTCACATTGATCCATTTGTGCAATGTACATTAATCTTGTTTAGGACACAACACATATTGATCACAATGCAAAACAGAGGTTATTAATCTAAATATTTAATCATGGTGCTGTTAGAGTATGCTTATATCTTATAAAGTAAGTCCAAGAGTGAATATGTGATTTAGATATCAATATTGTTTCATCCAAACAATGTAAGGATGAATGAATCTATTGATTATTAAAGGGACACTGACTTCAATTTTGAAAAACATTGATTTAAAACGAAAAGTCAAATTTTTTAAATTTTATATTTACTCCTATTATATATTTGTCTTTGTTTTTATTTTTTATGCAGCTAAGCAATTGTTTGAGTCATTAAATATTGCTCGTTGAAGGTATCCACCAATCAGCAAGAACAACCCAGGTTGGTCACCAAAAATGGACCTGCATCTAAAATTACATTCTTGCTTTTCAAATTAAGATACCAAGAGAATTACGAAAATATGATTATAGGAGTAAATAATAAAGTTTATTAATATTGCATGCTCTATCTGAATGACAACAGAAATAATATGTGGTCAGTGTCCCTTTAATATTTAAATATCTTAATTTCACAATGTCACTGTTAATGAATTGTCGAGTCCATGATGTAATGAATGGTATTTAGCATGCAATTACAATCAAATATGTAATTTAAGGATATCATCAAGATTCTTTAATTATCCTCTCTTAAAGGGACATGAAGATCAAAATGTGTAATTGGATTAATTGTTAAATAAAATCCAGCCTGTGATTTGAATAAATTTGAGAAAATCACGTGTCTAAATCCGTAAATTTTAAATTTGGTTTTCATGTCCCTTAAATGATAAGTTACAACCCAAAACCGTATGTAATGTATATTTTTCAAATAGAAACATATGCAAAATGTGTGATTGTTGTCAAAATATATCCAAAAAATGTCAAGCACTACACGGGGCAGAATATAAATTGGCCATGAAACTAATCTTACAGTAAAATGAAGATATCAAGAATATAAGGGATATCTTCAAATCGTCATAATTTTAGATTTGTACTACAATGTAAGCCAAATTTGGATTCTGGATTCCTAATTTTAAATAACAAGAAAAGAGAATTAGAGTATCCATATAAATATCGATAAATGTGAATGTATTATGTTATGTCCATGTTTCTAAGACAAATTGAAATTAAAATGAGACATACCATAGTCTGACGAACCCTGGCCTGAGGGTCCAGCACCAACATCCATATCTGTAAAATATTCAATGAGGATTGGATCTCATTAATACAAATCAGGCCATGTAGATAAAAAACTTTAAAATCAATTTACATTGACAAACTAATAATCTATTTTTATTCACATGAGTTCATTGTTTCCTCAATTAATGTCTCAATAAATCGATCCTGTATTGTTATTTGCAAAACTTTATGTTGTTGACTGTAGCTTTAATTCATTTGTTGTCTTCTTGCATTATCATCAATTGATATCGATATTTCATTGTTTATTATTTTTATCTTGCTAGTATAGTTTTTATAATGTAGAAGATAGAAAATAAGGATACTGTATTCTTCCGATATATACTAATTAACGTATACATTTGACCAACATGTGTAAAGCGATGCCAGTTACATCAAACACAAGTTCACGTGTGTGCGCAATTCTATCTTTCGTGATCATTGCGCAATGATTCTATGCGGAATTGCGCATCCGTGAATCAGAATTGATTTGGATATAGTAGTGTGATGAGTATCATTTCATAAATAATTATGATATATTTGCAACTGGGTGTATTATGAGATTGAAATAGTATATTTGTTAATATTGAACAATAACAAATAATATTTATAACTGGTAGTCAATGTATGAAATGGCAGGTGCTTGGGATTTCACGGATGCGCAATACCATTTTTCACTCTGTGATGCATATTCTGGAGAGCGCAAGTAACATCACTCCTATTTCATGTGTGACGAATCTAAAATCAGATATCTGAACATCATATGTAGCGTATGTTGTGAGATCTATATAGGTTGAATATATGACTATCTACACATTTCTTAAAAGGCTAATCAAATATTAATATATTATATAAAGTAGGATATTTACCTTGTTCAGTCTCTATTTCAACTCCTCCCAGGCCACCGGACGGAGAAGAAGCTGCACTGGCCCCCGGGTCCGGAGTTTGTGATCCAGCAGCTATGAGGGAAGAAGAAGAGGCCGAGGATGGAGAGGATCGAAATCTTTTGGGGACCCGGAGACTGAGGAGGTCGCATAAAGTGACCTCATAAGGGAGTAGGTAGAGTTTCCGTTCTGGATCAACTTTCTTACCATCTCTTTTCCGGGCTTGTACCCACTCCCTTATGAGGTCGACTTTTTTGTGCAGACGCAACCTCATAGCTCCGAACCTCCGCATGATCTGACCCTGGCTCCTCTGGACGCCCTTCACCAATTGAACCTTATTGGTGATTGACTCCCAGAGGGCCTTCTTAACATGCGCATCTGTCGACTTCTTCTGCTTCCCAAACAGCTGCGGATAAAACTTCTGGACTTCGTGGACCAGTGCAGCACTCTCCGACTTGGCGAACCTGGGAGGTGTCATGCCTGCTAGGTTGTCTAGTATAATATAATATATACAGTATATGTATATTACTGCTTGCAGGCATTAGAGAACTGACAAAGATGGCAACGTGTAATGGACTTTTATATGGTGAAGTAAACATGAGATGCACCATGGGACATGTTATCTGTACATCTGATTGGATACAATTTTGAAATATTGTTATCATGTCTGTGAGAGCATCCTGACTCCAGTTGTGTTTGTGTGATGAACTCTGATTGGTTGTTCCTTAATGTTTCATATCTTAGTAACTTCCATACACATACCTCCTGGGGGTGCTGTTACTACATTTTTCATGTAGACTTATTTGTAACTCATGGGCCTGTTATGCGGATATGTGTGACGCAGATTTAATATACGTGATCTGTTAAATATTAATGTTTGATTTTTCACAAATATATAATACTGTCACATTATTAAATGTTGTAGACCTTTCTAGGTTTAATATCGTTCTGTTTCTTTAATACAAATACGTTCGATTAATACACATTTAACATTGTATGTATTTATTGATCATTAAATCAATTTCGTGACTTATTGTGAAGTATTGATATTGCTCTATTAAATGTATTTATAATGCACATTGAATGTGTGCTATTGCGTGACATTATACTAGAATGTGTAAAGATGCGAATCTCGTGTTGCAAGATACGTTTCCCACGCGACATTTCTGAAATGCGCAATTTCTGGTTCTAATGTCCGTAACTTGGATAATCTGTTTATAAATGTTAAACTACACGTTTGTTTCTTATTAGTAAATAAACCTCGAGCTTGTATTTGTCTGAACTGCTCACATATGTTATTGTGCAATGGCGTCTATAATTTTTAAAGAGACATTACAACCAAATATTTTCAAAAAATGATCCGTTGAGAGAATAAATGTTTAGACTTTAAAATGTAACTCAATTTATCTTTTTATTTAGATATCCTTAACAGAATAAATTTCAATGCATATGGTTGAGCCAATCACATAAGGCATCTCTGTGCATCCACCAATCATCATCTACTGAGCCTGTCTCGATATGCTTTTCAAGAAAATTATGTCAAGATAAGGAGATAATAGAAGTAAAAGACACTCTTTTTAAATCGCAAAAGGATATTTTGTGTTCATGTCCCTTTAAGTAGACATTTCCCAATAATGCTTGAAAGATCATAAACCTATGCACCTCCCTTTCTCAAACTTAGTATAACATGTGACTAAAGCATATTTATATTACCTTCTGGATTGTTTTCCCCACTGTGAATGAAATATATTCTAATGGCTGTATTTAGCCGTCTTCATCTTAAAGGGACATTAAGCTATATGTTCTTTACTGATTTCGATGGATAATAGAATATTAAAACAACTTCATATTTAGTTTTATTCTCTCATTAGCTTTTTAAAATGTATATTCTTGGCTAAAAAGCATAGCTAGATAGGCTCTTTTGATGCTGATTGTTGGTTGCACATGGATGCCTTATGTCATTATCTAAGCCATGTGCATTGATATTTATTTATCAAAGGATATTTAAAGACTGAATATAATTAGATAATAGTACATTATTTTTTTTAAAATGTATTGTCTAAAATTCAATAACTGATATATTTTTGGAATGTCCCTTTAAGGACCAAGCCATTAGGAATATGTGGAGTTAACATTGTAGAAATAAACTAAAGGGGAATGAAAATACATATAGATATGTGATATCTAACCAAGAGGTAAGATGAATAATTTTTAGAAATTAGATTACAAACTAGCTATAGTTAAATGACCCTTCAAATGACTCCACTAGAACAGAAAAGTAATCAATATGGCATACAATAACTAGCTTGTGCTAAATATGAAATTAACTGACTTAACATTTTAAACATATAAAATAATTTTTAAACTATATTTATTAGAATAATGTTTTTGTATACCTAAGGAAGATACAAGATATTATAAAACAAATTGAACATTCAACTACACTGTCACTTTAATATAAGCTAACCACTTTCCTTTCTTAAAAGTGAAAAGAACAAAGTTGTTATGTCGATTTCAGACTACATAACCTCATAAACATTTACAAATTTTAGCATCTATAAATTACACAATAAAAGCATCGATGGATTTAACTCCCAAATTATTTTATAAAAGATACTTGACTTTAACATTATCTGAATAAGTGGATTTTCGATTATTAATTCAATCCATGAGGCAAAAGTTTATATCAGGCATGTGCTTGTCAAATAGACAACTACCAGTCATGGGAGTCAATTATTTTCTCTTGTAAGGTGTATCCAGTCCACGGATCATCCATTACTTGTGGGATATTCTCCTTCCCAACAGGAAGCTGCAAGAGGATCACCCACAGCAGAGCTGCTATATAGCTCCTCCCCTAACTGCCATATCCAGTCATTCTCTTGCAACTCTCAACATAGCTGGAGGTAGTAAGAGGAAAGTGGTGTAATATAGTTAGTTTTTTCTTCAATCAAGAGTTTATTGTTTTTAAATGGTACCGGAGTCGTACTATTTTATCTCAGGCAGCATTTAGAAGAATCTGCCTGCGTTTTCTATTTTCTTAGCAGAAGTAACTAAGATCCACTGCTGTTCTCACATATGTCTGAGGAGTGAGGTAACTTCAGAGGGAGAATAGCGTGCAGGGTATCCTGCAATAAGGTATGTGCAGTTTTAAGTTTTTCTAGGGATGGAATTGCTAGAAAATGCTGCTGATACCGAATTAATGTAAGTTAAGCCTAAATACAGTGATTTAATAGCGACTAGTATCAGGCTTGCTATCAGAGGTATATACTCTGATTAATGTGCAATATAAAACGTTTGCTGGCATGTTTAATCGTTTTTATATATGCTTTGGTGATAAAACTTATTGGGGCCTAGTTTTTTTCCACATGGCTGGCTTTATTTTTGCCTAGAAACAGTTTCCTGAGGCTTTCCACTGTTATAGTATAAAAGTTACAGTTGGTGCAGTTAAAATTACAAACTGTGGCATCCAGCTTCCCTCAGCAGTCCCCTGCATGCTATAGGACATCTCTGAAGGGCTCAAAAGGCTTCAAAAGTCATGTATTGAGGAAGGTAAAGCCACAGTGGAGCTGTGGCAGTTGTTATGACTGTTTAAAAAATATATTTTTCGTTTTGTTAATCTGTTTTTTTGTATTAAGGGGTTAATCATCCATTTGCAAGTGGGTGCAATGCTCTGCTAACTTGTTACATACACTGTAAAAATTTCGTTAGTTTAACTGCCTTTTTTCACTGTTATTTCAAATTTTGGCAAAATTTGTTTCTCTTAAAGGGACACTGTACCCAAATTTTTTTCTTTTGTGATTCAGATAGAGCAAGCAATTTTAAGCAACTTTCTAATTTACTTTTGTTATCAATTTTTCTTCGTTCTCTTGATATCTTTATTTGAAAAAGAAGGCATCTAAGCTGAGGAGCCAGCAAATTTGTGGTTCAGAACCATGGACAGCATTTGTTTATTGGTGCTGCCAAATCAGCAAGGACAACCCAGGTTGTTCACCAAAAATGGGCCGGCATCTAAACTTAAATTCTTGCTTTTCAAATAAACATACCAAGAGAATGAAGAAAATTTGATAATAGGAGTACATTAGAAAGTTGCTTAAAATTGCATGCTCTATCTGAATCACAAAAGAAAAAATTTGGGTACAGTGTCCCTTTAAAGGCACAGTAACAGTTTTTTATATTGCTTGTTAACTTGATTTAAAGTGTTTTCCAAGCTTGCTAGTCTCATTGCTAGTCTGTATAAACATGTCTGACATAGAGGAAACTCCTTGTTCATTATGTTTAAAAGCCATGGTGGAACCCCATAGGAGAATGTGTACTAAATGTATTGATTTCACTTTAAACAATAAAGATCAGCTGTTATCTTTAAAAGAATTATCACCAGAGGATTCTGACGAGGGGGAAGTTATGCCGACTAACTCTCCCCACGTGTCGGACCCTTTGACTCCCGCTCAAGGGACTCCCGCTAAAATGGCGCCAAGTACATCAAAGACGCCCATAGCGATTACTTTGCAGGACATGGCGGCAATCATGGATAATACCCTGTCAGCGGTATTAGCCAGACTGCCTGAATTCAGAGGAAAGCGCGATAGCTCTGGGGTTAGATGTAATACAGAGCGCGCAGATGCTTTAAGGCCCATGTCTGATACTGCGTCACAATATGCAGAAGCTGAGGAAGGAGAGCTTCAGTCTGTGGGTGACATTTCTGATTCGGGGAAACCTGATTCAGATATTTCTACTTTTAAATTTAAGCTTGAGAACCTCCGTGTATTGCTTGGGGAGGTATTAGCTGCTCTGAATGACTGTGACACAATTGCAGTGCCAGAGAAATTGTGTAGACTGGATAAATACTATGCAGTGCCGGTGTGTACTGATGTTTTTCCAATTCCTAAAAGGTTTACAGAAATTATTAATAAGGAGTGGGATAGACCCGGTGTGCCGTTTTCCCCCCCTCCTATTTTTAGAAAAATGTTTCCAATAGACGCCACCACATGGGACTTATGGCAGACGGTTCCTAAGGTGGAGAGAGCAGTTTCTACTTTAGCAAAGCGTACCACTATCCCTGTCGAGGACAGTTGTGCTTTTTCAGATCCAATGGATAAAAAATTAGAAGGTTACCTTAAGAAAATGTTTATTCAACAAGGTTTTATCCTGCAGCCCCTTGCATGCATTGCGCCTGTCACTGCTGCTGCGGCGTTCTGGTTTGAGTCTCTGGAAGAGGCCTTTCAGACAGCTACTCCATTGACTGAAATACTTGACAAGCTTAGAACACTTAAGCTAGCTAATTCTTTTGTTTCTGATGCCATTGTTCATTTGACTAAACTAACGGCTAAGAATTCTGGATTCGCCATCCAGGCGCGTAGGGCGCTATGGCTTAAATCTTGGTCAGCTGACGTGACTTCAAAGTCTAAATTACTTAACATTCCCTTCAAGGGGCAGACCCTATTCGGGCCTGGTTTGAAGGAAATTATTGCTGACATTACTGGAGGTAAGGGTCATACCCTTCCTCAGGACAGGGCCAGATCAAGGGCCAAACAGTCTAATTTTCGTGCCTTTCGAAATTTCAAGGCAGGTGCAGCATCAACTTCCTCTGCTACAAAACAAGAGGGAACTTTTGCTCAATCCAAGCCGGGCTGGCAACCTAACCAGTCCTGGAACAAAGGCAAGCAGGCCAGAAAGCCTGCTGCTGCCTATAAGACAGCATGAAGGAACGGCCCCCTATCCGGTAACGGATCTAGTAGGGGGCAGACTTTCTCTCTTCGCCCAGGCGTGGGCAAGAGATGTTCAGGATCCCTGGGCGTTGGAGATCATATCTCAGGGATATCTTCTGGACTTCAAAGCTTCCCCTCCTCAAGGGAGATTTCACCTTTCGAGATTATCTGTAAACCAGATAAAGAAAAAGGCATTCTTACGCTGTGTGCAAGACCTCCTAGTTATGGGAGTGATCTGTCCAGTTCCACAGACGGAACAGGGACAGGGCTTTTATTCAAATCTGTTTGTGGTTCCCAAAAAAGAGGGAACCTTCAGACCCATTTTGGATCTAAAGATCTTAAACAAATTCCTCAGAGTTCCATCGTTCAAAATGGAAACTATTCGGACCATCCTACCTATGATCCAGGAGGGTCAGTACATGACCACAGTGGATTTGAAGGATGCTTACCTTCAAATACCAATTCACAAAGATCATCATCGGTTCCTAAGGTTTGCCAATTTGTGGCTCTTCCCTTCGGGTTAGCTACAGCTCCAAGAATCTTTACGAAGGTTCTGGGATCGCTTCTGGCGGTCCTAAGACCGCGAGGTATATCAGTGGCCCCTTATCTGGACGACATCCTGATACAGGCGTCAAGCTTTCAGATTGCCAAGTCACATACGGACATAGTTCTGGCATTTCTCAAGTCACATGGGTGGAAGGTGAACGAGGAAAAGAGTTCTCTATCCCCACTCACAAGAGTCTCCTTCCTAGGGACTCTGATAGATTCTGTAGAAATTAAGATTTACCTGACAGAATCCAGGTTATCAAAGCTTCTAAAATCTTGCCGTGTTCTTCATTCTATTCCGCGCCCTTCGGTGGCTCAGTGTATGGAAGTAATCGGCTTGATGGTAGCGGCGATGGACATAGTGCCATTTGCGCGCCTACACCTCAGACCGCTGTAACTATGCATGCTCAGTCAGTGGAATGGGGATTACACAGATTTGTCCCCTCTGCTAAATCTGGATCAAGAGACCAGAGATTCTCTTCTCTGGTGGCTTTCTCTGGTCCATCTGTCCAAAGGTATGACCTTTCGCAGGCCAGATTGGACAATTGTAACAACAGATGCCAGCCTTCTAGGTTGGGGTGCAGTCTGGAATTCCCTGAAGGCTCAGGGATCGTGGACTCAGGAGGAGAAACTCCTCCCAATAAATATTCTGGAGTTAAGAGCAATATTCAATGCTCTTCTAGCTTGGCCTCAGTTAGCAACCCTGAGGTTCATCAGATTTCAGTCGGACAACATCACGACTGTGGCTTACATCAACCATCAAGGGGGAACCAGGAGTTCCCTAGCGATGTTAGAAGTCTCCAAGATAATTCGCTGGGCAGAGACTCACTCTTGCCACCTATCAGCAATCCATATCCCAGGTGTAGAGAACTGGGAGGCGGATTTTCTAAGTCGTCAGACTTTTCATCCGGGGGAGTGGGAACTCCATCCGGAGGTGTTTGCTCAATTGGTTCATCGTCGGGGCAAACCAGAACTGGATCTCATGGCGTCTCGCCAGAACACCAAGCTTCCTTGTTACGGATCCAGGTCCAGGGACCCAGAAGCGGAACTGATAGATGCTCTAGCAGCGCCTTGGTTCTTCAACCTGGCTTATGTGTTTCCACCGTTTCCTCGGCTCCCTCGACTGATTGCCAAAATCAAACAGGAGAGAGCATCGGTGATATTGATAGCGCCTGCGTGGCCACGCAGGACCTGGTATGCAGACCTAGTGGTATGGATACACTAGCTTATGAAGGAAGGATAGATGAATACACTCCAGCGGTGCAGATACCAACATTTAAATCAGCTTCTAGTTTCTATCCAATTCAGTGCAGAGGAGATGCATTAGAAACTTTCCAAGCAAGAGTTGAAAGGGACCTGACGTTGTTACACCGGGCCACCCCTAACAATCAGCATAATCTGAATTTTAAGGAAAGAGAAGCTTTAAAGAAGCTTCAAACCAATGAAGATTTGGTTATCAGGAATGCTGATAAGGGTGGCTCGGTGGTAGTAATGTCAAGAACCCAATTTGTTGCAGAAGCAGAAAGACAGCTGCAGGATAGTAGGTTCTATCTGGTTTTGAGAGGTGATCCAACAAACAAATACAGGAAGGATTTGGCACAGATCATAGATGATGGCAGGGAACTGGGCATTTTGGATGGGTCTACCTGTGAGTTCCTCCAGGTAGATAACCCTGTGATCCCTATTTTTAATCATTTACCAAAGGTTCACAAGTCCCTGGAGGGGGTCACGGGTAGGCCCATCGTAAGTGGCATTGGATCCTTATTGGAAAGAACCTCACAGTGGGTAGATGGATTACTACAACCCATGGTAGGGAAACTAACTAGCTTTTTGCAGGATACCACACATGTTTTAAAATTGATGGAGAACATGGAATGGCAAGATTCAGACCTGTGGCTTACGATAGATGTTAAAGCCCTATATACCTCTATACCGCATGATAGGGGATTAGAGGCTATAGAATTTTTTCTGAGGAGACAAACTGGCTTTTCGAATGAGTCAATTGATTATGTACTTGGAGTTGTGCATTTTCTCTTGACACATAATTATTTCTTTTTTGAGGGGGTGTTTTGTCTCCAGAGATGCGGGACAGCGATGGGCGCGAAGTTCGCGCCTTCCTTTGCCAACCTCTATATGGGGTGGTGGGAGCTGTCCCGCATCTATGGGGATGGGAACCCCTTCAGGAGAAATATCCGATTCTACCGGCGCTACATTGATGATCTGCTCCTGGTGTGGAGAGGCACAGTGGAAGAAGCCAAGACTTTTGTGAATTGGTTAAACCACAACGACTTTGGGCTGGAGTTCACTTTTGAACTAAATAAACACCAAATAAACTTTTTGGACCTTACTCTAAGAGGTATTCCCGAAGTCGGAGTGGTAACTGAGGTTTACAGAAAACCAATAACAGGCAACACTTTACTCCACGCCAGGAGCAGTCATCCAAAGCAGGTTTTCAGATCGGTTGCAAAGGGTCAGTTTACCCGACTGAAACGTAATTGCAGTGATTCTAAGCAGTATGAATTGCATGCTGAAAAATTAACTGATCGCCTGAAGGCAAGAGGGTACAAAGGGTCTGAGATTAACAGAATCAAGAAAGAGGTCTCTTCCTCTAATAGAAAACAATTATTAGAGAAATCTGAAGGAAAGGTGTCTAACAGTGACAACATTTATTTTGTAACAGATTATAGCACCCAATATAATAAAATATGTCAAATAGTAAGAAAACACTATAAATTATTAGCAGCGGATGATTCACTAGCCAGTGTTATAGAGAAGGGATGCAAATGTTCCTTTAGAAAGGGAGTTACAATGGGTAATTTACTGGCACCCACACAATTAAAAAGCAGACGGAGTGAACAAACGAGTTCTTGGCTTAGTTGCAAGGGAGTCTTTAGGTGTCATAATTCTACATGCAAAGCGTGTGAACACCTATTGACAGGCAATGGTTTCAGATGCAGTGTAACTGACACGGAGTATAAACACAACAAGTGCATGAACTGCCGAAATATTTTTGTGATCTATGTAGCAGGCTGTGTGGCATGCAATTTACAATATGTGGGCATGACCACAAGGGAGGCACGAGTTCGCATCAGGGAGCATCTTTTGGATATCAAGGCGGGCGTCCTGACCACCCCCCTCGTCCAACATTTCAAATTGTTCCATAACAAGGACAACACTCATTTTAAATGGACAATAATTGAGACAGTGGATGCGGGGCGAAGAGGGGGTGACAGAGAGTCTGTGCTTGCCAAAAAGGAGATATTTTGGATCTTCAAATTGAAAACAAGGTTTCCAACAGGCCTAAATTCAGCCTATGACCTCATTAATCATTGGATTTAGTATGGTAGGTCTTAGTATTTGAGAAAATAATCTCATGAAAGTTTCAAACACTATATTAAAATTGTGATTTCTAGCCTGTACTAACAAAGTGCCATATTAGGGTAATTAGGGACTCTTGAATAATTGTTACCTTAGTCGCTTAACTGAGTTGGATATGGGAACAATAATCATTCCTTGAACTACAGTATTTGAATACTAATATGGATCAACACCATGGGTATCCTTTAGAGTAAGACTAGAATGAGAGATAAAAATGCCAGCTTATAAGTCTGAGTGATATTCATATCTATGGAAATATTAAATTACAGTATTAAGTAATTAGACAGTTCAGTCATTATAAATAGACTAGAGTCAATTCTTAAAAATTGAAAATAAAATTTAAAACATAAAAATCCAGAAACTGTAATTTTAATAAACAGTGAATGTGCTCATCTTCATTCCCTCAGTTGATTGCCTGACAGTATTATCTACACTAATATAACATCACTTAGTCATTAAATAAATTAGCTTCACATTTGTATAAGTCACAGAATAGACAGGATATACAACATCTTATTAGTAACAAGTTTGATTGTGTGTCAAATGTTTATTTCACCGGGAAGGAAGTAGTTAACCCGGTTTCAGCCATTCAGCCAATAGCATGTTTTTACTCCTTTTTTAAAGCCCAGAGTAAGAAGGGAATGTATGAGCTATGATTACGGCATGTAGCCGAAACGCGTGAGCTTGTATCAACTGGAGGGCTGTTTGTACCTTTCTGTGATCATTTTATCTGAATAAATGCAGAAATTGAATTGACTAACCTGCGACTCCAGACATCTGTTTTTTTCATTTGATGCAGACCTAGTGGACATGTCATCCTTTCCACCATGGACCCTGCCTCTGAGACAAGACCTTCTACTACAAGGTCCTTTCAATCATCCGAATCTAATTTCTCTGAGACTGACTGCATGGAGATTGAACGCTTGATTTTATCAAAGCGTGGCTTCTCCGAGTCAGTCATTGATACCCTTATACAGGCACGAAAGCCTGTCACCAGGAAAATCTATCATAAGATATGGCGTAAATATCTTTATTGGTGTGAATCCAAGAATTACTCATGGAGTAAGGTTAGGATTCCTAGGATATTGTCCTTTCTCCAAGAGGGTTTGGAAAAAGGATTATCAGCTAGTTCTTTAACCCCTTAATGACCGGACCATTTTTCAATTTTCTTACCCTTAATGACAATGGCTATTTTTACATTTCTGTGGTGTTTGTGTTCAGCTGTAATTTTCCTCTTACTCATTTACTGTACCCACACATATTATATACCGTTTTTCTCGCCATTAAATGGATACCATTATTTTCATTATATCTTATAATTTACTATAAAAATTTTTATAAAATATGAGGAAAAAATGGAAAAAACACACTTTTTCTAACTTTGACCCCCAAAATCTGTTACACATCTACAACCACTAAAAAACACCCATGCTAAATAGTTTCTAAATTTTGTCCTGAGTTTAGAAATACCCAATGTTTACATGTTCTTTGCTTTTTTTGTAAGTTATAGGGCCATAAATACAAGTAGCACTTCGCTATTTCCAAACCACTTTTTTTTCAAAATTAGCGCTAGTTACATTGGAACACTGATATCTGTAAGGAATACCTGAATATCCATTGACATGTATATATTTTTTTTTAGAAGACATCCCAAAGTATTGATCTAGGCCCATTTTGGTATATTTCATGCCACCGTTTCACCGCCAAATGCGATCAAATTAAAAAAAATGTTCACTTTTTCACACATTTTGTCACAAACTTTAGGTTTCCCACTGAAATTATTTACAAACAGCTTCTGCAATTATGGCACAAATGGTTGTAAATGCTTCTCTGGGATCGCCTTTGTTCAGAAATAGCAGACTTATATGGCTTTGGGGTTGCTTTTTGGTAATTAGAAGGCTGCTAAATGCCGCTGCGCACCACACGTGTTTTATGCCCAGCAGTGAAGGGGTTAATTAGGGAGCATGTAGGGAGCTTGTAGGGTTAATTTTAGCTTTAGTTTAGTGTAGTAGACAACTCCAAGTATTGATCTAGGCCAATTTTGGTATATTTCATGCCACCATTTCACCGCCAAATGGGAGCAAATAAAAAAAACCTTTAAATTTTTCAGAATTTTAGGTTTCTCACTGAAATTATTTACAAACAGTCTGTGCAATTATGGCACAAATGGTTGTAAAAGCTTCTCTGGGATCCCCTTTGTTCAGAAATAGCAGACATATATGGCTTTGGCGTTGCTTTTTGTTAATTAGAAGGCCGCTAAATGCTGCTGCGCACAACACGTGAATTATGCCCAGCAGTGAAGGAGTTAATTAGGTAGCTTGTAGGGCGCTGGCAGGGTTAATTTTAGCTTTAGTGTAGAGATCAGCCTCCCACCTGACACATCCCACCCCCTGATCCCTCCCAAACAGCTCTCTTCCCTCCCCCACCCCACAATTGTCCCCGCCATCTTAAGTACTGGCAGAAAGTCTGCCAGTACTAAATAAAAGGAGTTTTTTTTATTTTATTTTAAAAAAAAATGTATTCTGCTGTAATGGAGCCCTGCCTTAGCCCCCAACCTCCCTGATCCCCCACCAAACAGCTCTATAACCCTCCCTGCTACTTAATTGCCGCCATCTTGGGTACTGGCAGCTGTCTGCCAGTACCCAATTTGCCCCCAAAAATATTTATAAATTTTGCCCCCAAAAATATTTATAAACTTTTCTGTAGTGTAGCAGCCCCCCCTCAATACCCCCAACCCCCCACCCCCCAGATCCTTTTATATATATATATATTTTTTTTTATGTTTTGAACTTTTTTTTTTTTCATTGGTGTCAGTGGCTAATATGCGCACGCGCACCCCCCCACGTGCACACGCGCGCGCCTCACGTGCACGTGCGCGCGCGCCCGCACGCTGCCGCCTCTTTGCTTCCCTTCCCCCCGGAACACTGCACCATTGATACCGGTGCAGAGAGGGCCACAGAGTGACTCTCTCTGCATCGGAGGCTTGTTAAAAGGTATTGCAGGATGCCTCCATATCGAGGCATCACTGCAATACCCTGAGAGCTGCTGGAAGCAATTGCGATCGCTTCCAGCACTCTCTTAAACAACTGACGTACCAGGTACGTCCATTGTCACTAACTGCTAGTTTTTGCAGGACGTACCTGGTACGTCAGTTGTCATTAAGGGGTTAAAGGGACAGATTTCTGCTCTGTCTATTCTTTTGCACAAGCGTCTGGCAGAAGTTCCAGACGTTCAAGCTTTTTGTCAGGCTTTGGTTAGAATTAAGCCTGTGTTTAAACCTGTTGCTCCCCCATGGAGCTTAAACTTGGTTCTTAAAGTTCTTCAAGGGGTTCCGTTTGAACCCCTTCATTCCATTGATATTAAAGTTTTATCTTGGAAAGTTCTGTTTTTGATGGCTATTTCCTCGGCTCGGAGAGTCTCTGAGTTATCTGCCTTACAATGTGATTCTCCTTATCTGATTTTCCATTCAGATAAAGTAGTTCTGCGTACAAAACCTGGGTTTTTACCTAAGGTAGTTTCTAACAAGAATATCAATCAAGAGATTGTTGTTCCATCATTGTGTCCTAATCCTTCTTCAAAGAAGGAACGTCTTTTACATAATCTGGACGTGGTCCGTGCTTTGAAGTTTTACTTACAAGCTACTAAAGATTTTCGCCAAACATCTACACTGTTTGTTGTTTACTCTGGACAGAGGAGAGGTCAAAAAGCTTCGGCAACCTCTCTTTCTTTTTGGCTTCGGAGCGTAATACGCTTAGCCTATGAGACTGCTGGACAGCAGTCCCCTGAAAGAATTACAGCTCATTCTACTAGAGCTGTGGCTTCCACCTGGGCCTTTAAGAATGAGGCTTCTGTTGAACAGATTTGCAAGGCGGCGACTTGGTCTTCGCTTCATACCTTTTCAAAATTTTACAAATTTGATACTTTTGCTTCTTCGGAGGCTATTTTTGGGAGAAAGGTTCTACAGGCAGTGGTTCCTTTCATTTAAGCCTGCCTTGTCCCTCCCTTCATCCGTGTACTTTAGCTTTGGTATTGGTATCCCACAAGTAATGGATGATCCGTGGACTGGATACACCTTACAAGAGAAAACATAATTTATGCTTACCTGATAAATTTATTTCTCTTGTGGTGTATCCAGTCCACGGCCCGCCCTGTCTTTTTAAGGCAGGTCTAAATTTTAATTTAAACTACAGTCACCACTGCACCCTATGGTTTCTCCTTTCTCGGCTTGTTTCGGTCGAATGACTGGATATGGCAGTTAGGGGAGGAGCTATATAGCAGCTCTGCTGTGGGTGATCCTCTTGCAACTTCCTGTTGGGAAGGAGAATATCCCACAAGTAATGGATGATCCGTGGACTGGATACACCACAAGAGAAATAAATTTATCAGGTAAGCATAAATTATGTTTTTTTACTTGTCAGATTAGATGTATATATTTATTATAATCTGTTTGTTAAAAAGATGCTCTTTAAATAAAATAATAATAAAAAAAGTTTAGTATTAAAAAATATTTATTGACAAGAAAATAAATGAAAAAAAATAAAAAAATAGAACAAGTGTAATTCATCACAGATGAAACTCTGAAAAAGAAAGAAAAATATTATAAACATTAGTTATTTCATAAACACATGCCTTAAAATATTAATTAAATCAAATAACTTTAAAATCATCTTGTGTCTATGCTCTAACATTTTAAAAATATTTCGAAAGATATTTTAACAAAAAAAAAACATTCATACATGAAATCTATACCTATCCATCATTTAAAATACCATTATATTGTCTAATCAATATTACATTTAAATATCAGCATTTAAAATTATACAAAATAATGCATATCACATTTTAAATAAAAAAATATATGTATGCTGAACATAAATGTAATATTTCATGTCCCTTCAAATAATACCTCTATATCAACTATAATATGTATTCCTTTGTCTGATTGTTCAGAATTGGATTCCTCTGTAGCACAAAGTAGGGGTAATGTATGTAAGCTACAAATCTTCTAATATAGGACATGTATCTTTTCCTAATTTTTAACATTCTTCCTCCTGTGATTCTTAACTAGCATGCATTGGGCAAACCAACCTGGATTATGCATGGTCTTTGAAAGTCAATTCTCTTGAAAATAACAGTTTATCTTCATTAGGTGTCTTATTCATCGTTTCCAAAATAGAGGATTGTGAAATACCATCTAAAATAAAAAAATAATCTAAGTGTCTCCAATAGGATGCCTCCACAGCCTTAATCCATCAAATTGTTGCCACTTACCATTTGAACGTGTCTTTGTATGGTTTTCCAGGTCAGCACATTTGAAAGACAATGCCAGACATGATCCCATTGGTATTCTTCACTTTCAATCTTGGATTCTTCACTTTCAGTCTTGAGTTCATGAAGTCATCTCCCTAATGTCAAAAAAAGTGCGAATCAAACAATTAATACAAGTGTGTGAATTAGTTCTGCACCCCTCTCCCACCCCCCCATTTCTGAAACGATTTCTGTCACTAGCTTACTAAGCGTGTGTAGCATCTTGTGTTATGTTCTATCAATCAAGTGTGAAGATGAGTCATATTGAGCAGACCTAACCTCTAATGTGTGACTTTGAATCTGAATTTGAACCATAGTCTTGCTAGAGGATCCCTTTCTGAGTATACAAAATTTAAGTAATGTGTAAACTAAATACTAGTTTGGAAAATGTATGCCATATGATGTATTTTTGTGCCAAATTCCTGCCAGCCACAGTCCATACATTTATACTTACCAGCTGATGTTGTCTTTAAAAATCAGGTGGCAAAGTCGTTACAGGACCCAATGACCAGAGCATCACCTATATTAATAAATGTAAAAATTGGAATCATTTGATGAACAATCCTAAGATGTTTGCACAATTCTCTACTTGTCATTTCCCTAGAATTCACATATATTGACAATACTCCTATCTAACTTCTATTATTTACCGTCTGAAGTGGCGGTTGATGATGTCTGCTCTGACATTGAGCCCCTCGTCCCGGAATGGCCCCTCTAGAACAGGCTCGTCCTCCTAGTCTCTGAGGAGGTGTCGGGGCGCCTGGATGGCCTGCAGCATCCCAGCCCGCTGTGCAATATTTTTTTTTTTTGGGAAAAAATGTTTGACCGTCACCGGTCAAAATTTTTTTTTTTTCTTAATTTTTTTGTGTGTGACTGCAATAGCACCATATTTATTGTTGTATATGAAGATGTAACCGTGAAATAAAAAACTCTAGGGGGGGGGGACTCTTGTACTACTTGAAGTTAACAGAGCAGGGGTAATATGGGATGGAGAAAGGATTGGTGCTCGCTGGCTTATTAGTATGTTATGTAAGCAGTATATAGCTCTATAGAGCACAAGATATGGTATATAAGGATAGGGAAGCTATAAAAGTTAGGACACACTATAATAAAAAGCTGTAAGGCTCCATTATAAACTAGATCAGAATTATTAACACTAATACGGAGGGTAGATGGTATCTGTTAAGATTGCAAAACATGGATTAGTATAAATTCAGTCAAATTAAATAGGACTGATATCAGCAGAAGTCCACTGCCCCGGCCGTAGGCAGCAGATCCCCCGCTTTACAAATTGTCAATTAACCAACCCATTAATACTTTAAAGGGGAAAGATGGTAGAACATAAGGACTACAAAAGAGCCACACCATCATAGTAAAGGAATACACTTACATAGGTTGCACAGATAGTAACCCAGGAGGAACTTGTGTTTAAAACCTTAGCTAGTAATGTTGCATATAAAATTTCCAGCTCATAAGGATGATAGAATAGCGTAGTATAACCCATGAACACAGCATAAGGGAAAAGATGATTGCAGTATAACCTTTATCCCCCTCATAAACCTCTTTATACCCATATATAAGATACAGAACAGGGCAGTTATTGTTAGAAGCTAAACTCTAGTAGTATAAACATAGGACAACAATGAAAACAATCCAATGCAATGGGAAAAGAGTACTATTAAGATGATCCTATTACACCTGGGTGGAACCATAGATTGTTAAACACATTAGCATATGGGAATAAAGTGTGCAGTCATGACTTTAAACATATAACTTATATAAACTGTAAAACACACGTCTGCATGACATCAGGGTAGACAAACATTAATACCCACCTATTAACCTATAGTGTAAGATGTTAATTAAATATGAGTCTAGTATAAACTTAGTCCCCAGACACATGGTATAGAATCTATGCAGCTACAAGTTCTCTGGTACACTGAGAGCTGTGAATAGCCCCCTGCTCATTACCGTTAGTCCTGCATATATGCTGATACCTAGCCCACACCAGTTCTCCAGGCAATGTTATAAGATGCAGAGTACACCCGGCCGCAGTAAATGTATGGGTAGACTGGCCTACTTGACTGAATATGTCCCCTTGCAAGGAGCGCCTGTGTACTTGAGTCTCTCCGGCGGCTGTAAGGCGGTACACAACCGCAACCGTTTTAAGTGCCGCACCTGGCATTGAGCCCTTCCCCTTCAGTGCTCGACTAACAATCCCTCTGTACCTCAGGGCCAGGCGACTCCGAGTCTTCATAGGGGCCAAGCGCAAGGCGGTATGAGTTTTGAGCGGCGTGGAGTACTTCCCTGTACCAAATCTCTCCCAGTTCTCCGTCTCAGTTATTGTCTGACCTCTCTCCCTGTAGCACCCAGGTGTTGGAGATTTCTCGTCTTGTGGTTTAATCGAGAGGTTACACTTATCAGTAGACTCCTGAGTAGGTATCGCCACTTTAGCTGTATCCATGCTGCGCTGTTGTTCATGTTCGCCGCCATTTGCCCAAGCTGCAGCTATGTCCCTCATGAGCCGTGCAAAATGAACATTTAGGATAGAGGTAATCCGATCTAGTGTAAGAGCTTCCGTGTACTCCATCTTGCATATGTAAAAAGAGAGTCCCCACTCCCGCTGTGCAATATTATGCAGGACGCTGCAGGCTATAACAATCTTTGCCACCTTCCTAGGGCTGTACTGGAGGGCTCCTCCCGACCTGTCAAGGCATCTGAATCTCATTTTGAGGAGCCCAAACATCCTCTCGACTACAGCCCTAGTCCGCTTGTGCGCCCTATTGTAGCACTCCTGGGCCTCATCAGTAGGGTTACGTAACAGCGTAATGAGCCAAGGCCGGCTTATGTAACCAGAATCACCTATAAATTATGAACAGAACAAAATGAAAATATTTTATAAAAATTTAAATTATATTCCAAAAAATTTCTTTTGTGTACACGAAAATCCAATAACATAAAATCTGTAATTGAAAAATAATAATCTTGTTAAATATAATTATCTATCTGCCCATTTCAGCTAAGACATGCTACCTATGCGTATTTCGCATAAACCAGACCTTTGCTAAAATAAAAACAAAATGGTTACATTGCATTTTCGATCTGGCCATTTAAGCTAGAACATGCTACATATCTGTTTTGAGCTAAAACTAGACATTTGCGGAAAGAGACAATGACATGGTTAAATTGCATTCTCTATCTGCCCATTTCAGCTAAGACATGCTACCTATGCGTATTTCGCATAAACCAGACCTTTGCTAAAATAAAAACAAAATGGTTACATTGCATTTTTGATCTGGCCATTTAAGCTAGAACATGCTACATATCTGTTTTTAACTAAAACAGACATTTGCGTAAAGAGACAATGACATGGTTAAATTGCATTCTCTATCTGCCCATTTCAGCTAAGACATGCTACCTATGCGTATTTCGCATAAACCAGACCTTTGCTAAAATAAACACAAAATGGTTACATTGCATTTTCGATCTGGCCATTTAAGCTAGAACATGCTACATATCTGTTTTGAGCTAAAACTAGACATTTGCGGAAAGAGACAATGACATGGTTAAATTGCATTCTCTATCTGCCCATTTCAGCTAAGACATGCTACATATCTGTTTTGAGCTAAAACTAGACATTTGCGTAAAGAGACAATGACATGGTTAAATTGCATTCTCTATCTGCCCATTTCAGCTAAGACATGCTACCTATGCGTATTTCGCATAAACCAGACCTTTGCTTTAATAAAAACAAAATGTTTACATTGCATTTTCGATCTGGCCATTTAAGCTAGAACATGCTACATATCTGTTTTGAGCTAAAACTAGACATTTGTTGAAAGACAATTAAATGGTTAAATTGCATTCACTATCTGCCCATTTAAGCTAGAACATGCTACATATCTGTTTTGAGCTAAAACTAGACATTTGTTGAAAAACAATTAAATGGTTAAATTGCATTCTCTATCTGCCCATTTAAGCTAGAACATGCTACATATCTGTTTTGAGCTAAAACTAGACATTTGTTGAAAGACAATTAAATGTTTAAATTGCATTCTCTATTTGCCCATTTAAGGTAAGACATGCTACATATCTGTTTGGAGCTAAAAATAGACATTTGCGGAAAGATAAAGAAATGGTTAAATTGCATCCTATAGCTGCACATTACACTAACAACAGTTTAAGACTACAGTGGTTATTGTCTAACTAATTAACCATGTTGTGCACAAATACTCACCAACGAGATACCCAGGTGGAAATTGTCTTTCCTCAAACTGCCGCCACAGGGATGACAGAGAGAGGATGCGGGCATCATGACAAGCCCCGCTGAAATTCGCACACACCTGCATAATCCGCATCCGTGCATCACAAACATACTGCACGTTGAGGCTATGGAAATGTTTGCGATTTCGGAAGGGCAAGTCATCGGCTGGAGCACGCAGCGCAATGTGGGTGCAATCTATTACTCCCAAGACATTGGGCAATTCAGCTATTACAAAGAATTCCCTCTTCAGGCGCCTCCAATCACCATCATTCTGAGGGAATCCTATGTAACGCTTACTTACACGTACCATGGCGTCCAGAAAGCGATCAAACACCACCGAGAATGTACCTTGAGACAGGCCATGCATGTACATCTCTCCTGATTGAAAACTCCCGGAGGCCAGGACGTATATACAACTTAGCATCTTAGTGATGCCAGGGACAGCAGTCCTTATTCGTATACGTGGCTCCAGATGAGGTCTAAGAACATTGTAAAGGCCAATGAGCTGTTCGTGATTGAGCCTATACTTGTCATAAACCTTGAAGTCACTCATATGTTCCAAGGTGGGACTCGCCCTGTAGACACGAGGACCTCTAACCAAACGAGCCCTTCGTCTCTCTTGGAGCCGCTGAGCCAGCCTGATTCTATTAACCGCTGCTTGTGCAACAGCACCACCAGCAGCGTCTATCAGATCGTCATCCATATTTGCCAAGCTTAGCAGCACAAAGCCAAACAGCAGAGCAAACACAACACAAGGAGTAGCAAGGTATGCAAAAACACAGAAGCGAATTGATACAATGTCGATCACAAGGGACGCTTTGGCCATGTTGTTTGGGGGATTTATAGTGCAATTAGTCCAATGGTAGTGAGTTTGTAATGATTGCTAATTGTATTCACTTGTTTGTATGTGAGCGGCGCGAATGCTTTCAAAGTGGGCGTTTTTTTAGGTGTTTGCTGAAATGTTGTTTTCCCCCAATGAATCGCAATGTGAAAGTGTAAAATATCACACATACAGTGCATCTTCGTAATGTTTGTTCATATGCGTAATAAATATTTATTAAACGCGATGTTATAGTAAAAAGCACACGTCCAGGCTAACATGAATGAAAGTGCATACTTGTGTATAATGGCATAGAATGTGATCGATCAATGTTGCTGCAATATTGTTTGTAAACGATAAAGTAACATCTGCCATCTGTAGTATTGTATATATACGTGATTGGCGAGATGTCAATATTGTACGCGTCCCTTTAAAATCGTAATAATACTGAAGATCTTCCGGCTGCCATCTATAATATTGTATATATAAGTGATTAGCGAGATGTCAATATTGTACGCGTCCCATTAAAATCGCACTAATAATTCTGAACTTCCGGCTGTCATCTGTAGTATTGTATATATAAGTGATTAGCGAGCTGACAATATTTATTACGCATCCCTTTAAAATCGCCATAATAATGATGTTCAAAACTCTTGTTTACGTATATGTTGTATTGTAGTATTGAGTGCTAAAGTTCTGAAAGGGGAGGTACAGTCCTAAAGCTGTAATGTGTATGGTTGAATCTTCTAATGACGTCATCATATTATCAACCTGCCTGTGTAGTTCTGAAATCCTCATTGTGTTGTTGTATTTTACTACATTGTTATTGTGTGCTGATTAAAATATGTGTGCTTTGTGGTTGCGTGATGCGTGTTCCCATAAAGTGACAGCTGTAATCTGTTCTAATTATGTTCTTATTGTACGTAATTCCTAATGGTTTATTCTGAGTGAATCGTGATGTTAAAGGTACAGTAAAATCCCTATTTTATGTTTCCTGATTCATAGAGAGAATGTAATGTGTTTTCCCCCCATCATTTGAATGCACATGTATGAGTGACTGATAAAAGTAAAGTATGTGCATCCATGAATGATCATGTGTTAAGCCTATGTAGATATGCTGTTGCTGCAAGCATATGAGTTGAATAAATGAAATGCAATAATAACGGTAAATAAGAGGTGTTTCCCATTGTCTACTGTTTGTGAATCCTAAAATGTTCCAATTATTTTTCTGTCCGTTTAAATGTGATGTAATTGTTGTAAATGTTTGTTACTAGTGATGGTGATTTGTAGTTGATGTAATGTAAAAGTATCAAACAATGTAATGTTTTTGTGAATTTCACATAAGTAAAAGCCATAAGTCCATAGGGAAATAGCCATTTCTTGATCTATTTGTCATAGCGGGGCTAACGCAGAAAAACATGAGTTAGTTTCAGAATTCTAGCGCTGGTATTTAGAGTTTTCTTGTCTACGCTTTTTGCGTGCGTTAGGGAAATCTGTCTGTCTCGTGCACGAGCACGTCTTCCCCATAGAAGTCAATGGAGGAGAAAAATTTGTGTGTAAATAAAATCCAAGACTGGTTTTGAGCGTAAAGTGAGTGACGTCATGGTCTTGTGTGAAAAAGTAGCTAAATCGTATTTATTTCGTAATCAAAATCTTCTTTGTGTATGTAATGTGGTGTATATTGTTTGTATGCATCGATGAGTGTATGTATGTGATAATATTATTAGTTAGATGTAGCTATATGAGTGTCTTTTCCCGTCTGTCAATGTAAGTCAATGGCAAAATGGATTTGTGTTGTTTTTTTTTCTAACACCCGAGATCTTGTAACTTTGATCTTTTCTATTTTGACGTGACAATATGAAAAATAAATATAGTGTAGTGTTTGTATGAGTGTAAGTGTACTTTGTGTAATATTTTTTTTGTGATTCGTGGGTGTTTTTTTCCGCGTTAGATGTTAACTACTGGGTCTGGGTTGTCGGTAATGATTTCAGCGTTATGAAAGTTTTGAGTGTCGGTAAGGAAACTCTAAATACCAGCGGGCAGTAAAAAGCAGCGTTAGGAGCACTTAACGCTGCTTTTTAACCCTAACGCAAAACTCTAAATCTAGGCGAATGTTTCTTTCTGTCTTTCATTCCTCCTGTGTTTGCACGGCCTGCTGTATTGCCTGCGCTACACAGAGAGGGAAGGTTTGCTGCTGTGCAACTTAGCTGGAACATTGGTCAAGACTATATGAGACTCAAGGACTGGGGAGAAAGGGGCATTTCTAGATTAACGGATATGCTGGATTTGGAAAATAAAAAAATCAAATCCTTAGAAGATCTAAATTTGGACTTTAAGTATGTGTTTCCCTATCTGAAAATGAAACGTTATATTGAAACTCTAAGAAGAGAAAGGGATAGTCAAATACAGGAGATTGTTATCTCTATAAGCATTGCAGGGTATACTGTGGTGTGAGCTATCTTCTCCTGTACTCCGCAAATGGTTTGTTTAGTCAGAAGCAGGGGTCATGTCCAACGGGAACGCATGGGAACGGAGTTCCTGCACTATTTTTGCAGGGGGGGACAGAGAACGGAAACACTTCAGTAAATGCTGCTGCAGATGGGAGGAGCTGGAGCACAGTCTGTTTAGAGGGATAGTGAGATCCTCTAGTAATGGTCAGTAACACTTCCTACAATACACTAAATGCAAGCCTGTCAGTGGTCCTGCTGTGTGATCACCCCGCACTGTGTGGAACATATGGTGCTTACATTTCTGTGTGGCTTGCTCTGGGGTTATTTAGCTCCCCCCCGCAGCAGAAATAGGACTATTGCACCTTAAGTGGGTGAGACTCTGTGACAGAGGAGGAGCCTTAGGCCCAAAGGCAACTATTCAACCCTTCATTGGATTTAATTTGCTTTCATTAACCAAAGTGTATAGATTATATACATATAATTACAGTGTGTGTGTGTATATAAAACAATATTAATTGTGATGGAGGTGGAAGTCTTGGTGAGTTCCCACACTTCATTTTGTAGGACTTGACCCCTGGTCAGAAGCCCCTTGTTCTGTCTAGTGGGGGTGCCTGACCCCTCCATGTGTGTTGAGAAATATAGCAAATAAGTAACTGAAGCAACAAACTGCAAATAGATTCTCAGTCTATTGCTCTGTATGATAGTGAACAAGAAACCTACAGTTTGTTTGTGATATTCATAGATGCAGTGTACATTTGTTTTTACAGGAATTATAAAATAGTACAGAGCGGGCTAAATTCACTTACAATTTACCAGTTCCTTAAAGGAATATGAAAATGGGCTCCAAAAACAAATATGTTAAATATAACTAAAAATAAAAAGATTGTGTTAAAAAACAACAACAACCCAGAAGCAAACAACTTGTTTTCCTGCAAAATGCGCATTTAAAAATGTACACTGTAGCCCCTGCTACAGGGTGATAAGAGAGCTGACATGATGGTAACTTAGGTTACATTCTGCCTCTTCTGAGCATGGGAAAATCTGACTCCCTTAATAGTAAACCAGCTCATGTTACTTTAGAAGTGTTATACTTCAGGCTAGATAAGCCTTCCTGTAGAGACCACAGCCTCCTTGTAGGGCTGTGGCAGAAAGTAATGGACACTGCAGAAATAGAGTTTAAAAAATAAATAAAGTTTAATCCATTTAAAATGATGAATAACACATATTACAATGATTTCTATAAGTACAAGTCACTGCTTAGTGATTTTTTATTACAGCAATAAAACAGACTGTATTATATCCCTTTAACGGTATATAAAATTCAATAATAAAATGCTTTAATGCAGTATCGCCAATAGCTGTGTTTAACCGTTGAATAGTTAGCTACAGACTGGAAACTCACCAGCAATCCTGAGCTAAACACAAGTAACTGAGCCAATCATAAGCAAGATATGTGAGTACCCCCCAATCATTGGCAGAAGTGGCTACTCCAATGGTGACTGACCTTTAGCAGACAAAGGTGAAAACATTCAATAAGGGGACTTAAAATGTATTACTATTTTATTTTATTCTTTTTTGGGAGAGGTTATAAAATTGTAAAATCCCCATCTTCATCCTCTTTAAAAGCTAAAGATCAAGTCAAGACCATTGATCCTGGTGCATCCATTTTCTTTTCTTCAAGTTCAAATAACATAATTTATGAAAGAACTTACCTGATAAATTCATTTCTTTCATATTAGCAAGAGTCCATGAGCTTGTGACGTATGGGATATACATTCCTACCAGGAGGGGCAAAGTTTCCCAAACCTCAAAATGCCTATAAATACACCCCTCACCACACCCACAAATCAGTTTAACGAATAGCCAAGAAGTGGGGGGATAAGAAAAAAGTGCGAAAGCATAAAAAATAAGGAATTGGAATAATTGTGCTTTATACAAAAAAATCATAACCACCACAAAAAAGGGTGGGCCTCATGGACTCTTGCTAATATGAAAGAAATGAATTTATCAGGTAAGTTCTTACATAAATTATGTTTTCTTTCATGTAATTAGCAAGAGTCCATGAGCTAGTGACGTATGGGATAATAAATACCCAAGATGTGGAGCTTCCACGCAAGAGTCACTAGAGAGGGAGGGATAAAATAAAGACAGCCAATTCCGCTGAAAAAAATAATCCACACCCCAAAATAAAGTTTAAATTTTATAATGAAAAAAACTGAAATTATAAGCAGAAGAATCAAACTGAAACAGCTGCCTGAAGTACTTTTCTACCAAAAACTGCTTCAGAAGAAGAAAACACATCAAAATGGTAGAATTTAGTAAAAGTATGCAAAGAAGACCAAGTGGCTGCTTTGCAAATCTGATCAACCGAAGCTTCATTCCTAAATGCCCAGGAAGTAGAAACTGACCTAGTAGAATGAGCTGTAATCCTTTGAGGCAGAGTTTTACCCGACTCGACATAAGCATGATGAATCAAAGATTTTAACCAAGATGCCAAAGAAATGGCAGAAGCCTTCTGACCTTTCCTAGAACCGGAAAAGATAACAAATAGACTAGAAGTCTTTCGGAAATCCTTAGTAGCTTCAACATAATATTTCAAAGCTCTAACTACATCCAAAGAATGCAACGATCTTTCCTTAGAATTCTTAGGATTAGGACACAATGAAGGAACCACAATTTCTCTACTAATGTTGTTAGAGTTCACAACTTTAGGTAAAAATTTAAATGAAGTTCGCAACACCGCCTTATCCTGATGAAAAATCAGAAAAGGAGATTCACAAGAAAGAGCAGATAACTCCGAAACTCTTCTAGCAGAAGAGATGGCCAAAAGGAACAAGAAAGTAATTTAATGTCCAAAGAATGCATAGGTTCAAACGGAGGAGCTTGTAAAGCCCTCAGAACCAAATTCAAACTCCAAGGAGGAGAGATTGACTTAATGACAGGTTTGATACGAACCAAAGCCTGAACAAAACAATGAATATCAGGAAGATTACCAATCTTTCTGTGAAACAACACAGAAAGAGCAGAAATTTGTCCTTTCAAAGAGCTTGCAGACAAACCTTTATCCAGACCATCCTGAAGAAATTGTAATATTCTAGGAATTCTAAAAGAATGCCATGAAAAATGATGAGAAGAGCACCAAGAAATGTAAATCTTCCAGACTCGATAATATATCTTCCTAGATACAGCTTTACGAGTCTGTAACATAGTATTAATTACAGAGTCAGAGAAACCTCTATGACTGAGAATCAAGCGTTCAATCTCCATACCTTCAAATTTAAGGATTTGAGATCCTGATGGAAAAAAGGGCCTTGCGATAGAAGGTCTGGTCTTAACGGAAGAGTCCACGATTGGCAAGTAGCCATCCGAACAAGATCCGCATACCAAAACCTGTGAGGCCATGCCGAAGCCACCAGCAGAACAAACGAACGCTCCTTTAGAATCTTGGAAATCACTCTTGGAAGGAGAACTAGAGGCGGAAAGATATAGGCAGGATGATACTTTCAAGGAAGTGACAACGCATCCACTGCCTCCGCCTGAGGATCCCTGGATCTGGACAGATACCTGGGAAGTTTCTTGTTTAGATGAGAAGCCATCAGATCTATTTCTGGAAGACCCCAGATTTGAATAATCTGAAGAAAAACCTCTGAGAGCCACAAACTGGTAATGCTTGTCTAGAAAAGAGAATCTCAGAAACTGAAAATGATCTGGATGAATCGGAATATGCAGATATGCATCCTGTAAATCTATTGTGGACATATAATGCCCTTGCTGAACAAAAGGCAGAATAGTCCTTATAGTTACCATTTTGAATGTTGGTATTCTTACATAACGATTCAATATTTTTAGATCCAATACTGGTCTGAAGGAATTCTCCTTCTTTGGTACAATGAATAGATTTGAGTAAAACCCCAGACCCTGTTCCAAAACTGGAACTGGCATAATTACTCCAGCCAACTCTAGATCTGAAACACATTTCAGAAACGCTTGAGCCTTCACTGGATTTAAAGGAACGCGAGAAAGAAAAAATCTTCTTGCAGGGGGCCTTATCTTGAAACCTATTCTGTACCCTTGTGAAACAATGTTCTGAATCCAAAGACTGTAAATCGAATTGATCCAAATTTCTTTGAAAAATCGTAATCTGCCCCCTACCAGCTGGGCTGGAATGAGGGCCGCACCTTCATGTGGACTTGGGAGCTGGCTTTTGCTTTCTAAAAGGCTTGGATTTATTCCAGACTGGAGATGGTTTCCAAACTGATACTGTTCCTGTAGGGGAAGGATCAGGCTTTTGTTCCTTATTGTGACGAAAGGAACGAAAACGATTAGCAGCCCTATATTTACCTTTAGATTTTTTATCCTGTGGTAAAAAAAGTTCCTTTCCCCCCAGTAACAGTTGAAATAATAGAATCCAACTGTGAACCAAACAATTTATTACCTTGGAAAGAAAGGGAAAGTAAAGTTGACTTAGAAGACATATCTGCATTCCAAGTTTTAAGCCATAAAGCTCTTCTGGCTAAAATAGCTAAAGACATATACCTGACATCAACCCTAATGATGTCAAAGATGGCATCACAAATAAAGTTATTAGCATGTTGAAGAAGATTAACAATGCTATGAGAATTATGATCTGTTACTTGTTGTGCTAAAGCCTCCAACCAGAAAGTTGAAGCTGCAGCAACATCCGCCAAAGATATAGCAGGCCTAAGAAGATTACCTGAACATAAATATGCTTTTCTTAGAAAGGATTCAATTTTACTATCTAAAGGATCCTTAAAGGAAGTACTATCTGCCGTAGGAATAGTAGTACGTTTAGCAAGAGTAGAGATAGCCCCATCAACCTTAGGGATTTTGTCCCAAAACTCTAATCTGTCAGATGGCACAGGATATAATTTCTTAAACCGTTTAGAAGGAGTAAATGAATTACCCAGATTATTCCATTCCCTGGAAATTACTTCAGAAATAGCATCAGGGACGGGAAAAACCTCCGGAATAACTTCAGGAGATTTAAAAACTGTGTTTAAACGTTTAGATTTAGTAACAAGAGGACCAGATTCCTCTATTTCTAATGCAATTAAGACTTCTTTAAGTAAAGAACGAATAAATTCCATTTTAAATAAATATGAAGATTTATCAGTGTCAATATCTGAGACAGAATCCTCTGAACCAGACAAATCATCATCAGAAACAGAATCAGAATGATGATGTTCATTTAAAAATTCATCTGAAAAATGAGAAGTTTTAAAAGACCTTTTACGTTTACTGGAAGGAGGAATAACAGACATAGCCTTCCTAATAGATTTAGAAACAAAATCTCTTATATTAACAGGAACACCCTGAGTATTAGATGTTGATGGAACAGCAACAGGTAATGGAACATTACTAGAGCTGCAACAACTAATCGTCATAATCGATAATAATCGATTATGAAAATAGTTGTCAACGAATCTCATAATTGATTAGTTGGTTTGCAATTAGTTGGTCTGTGCACAACACCAGCTGCTTCACTCCAATGAACTCCTGCATATGGTTTTGTGTTTTATGGTTATGTCCTTAGACTAAAGGACATCTACAGACGTCTACTTTTCACTTTTTCAGGACAGTATACGTTTACAACTACCCCTGGCTTATGTGCAACCCAGATATAATAGTCATCATTTGGATTGTTTATATTAAATCTGGTGATTTGCAACTATGCTTTGCATGATATAGTGCTGAGCTTGTTATTTACACCTTGCCCTTAGATTGATGGGAATTATTTAAATTGATGTGCACTATTATCGGTTTGCACAATTATTAGCGTATTGCTTGCTATTGCTGATTATATGTACTGTATAAATAAATGTGTAAGGCTTTGTCCTGTTATTGATATACAGTCCTTAGCGCTTTTGATTTTGTTTTTTATTTTTTTTTAATAAATTTTGATGATATGTATTCAACCTTTAAAAGTATATATTCGTTATTTTTAGAGCGGACTAGATATTTCCCCTAACCTTATAGCTGGTTATTTACCATTGCATATAGATATTCAAGATATTTTTATGTTAGAATGAAGTCAAGGGTTACTTTATTGAGAGGCCCCTTGCCAAGGTAGAAAACACTTAGCATTGTTGAAGAGCTAACAAAGATAAATATCCCACTTTGGTGAAATTTGCCAAAACCCTACTTATACACCTCAACAGCCTTTTCTCTGCTGCAGGAAATATAGCTGCAAACAGAGAACCAGCCTTAGCCAGAAGCATGTGGACACGTTGAGATTTTTGCATTTCAATGCAAAGTTTCTGAAAGAGTGAATAACAGAATGTTAATAACAGTGATAGTCTAACTCTTTCTAGTTCTACCTCTTTTCAAACAATTTGTGGTTTTGTTTTGTTTAATTATAAAACTGTGCTCTGCTGCTTAAAAATTGAAGAAACGATTGTGTTAATGTAAAGTTTTAGTCTGAAGTTTATATTTGTAACACTCATTATGTGGATTTTATTTAAAACATAGAAAACTATTATTGATTCTCTTTTTATCCGATTAGTCGATTAATCGAAAAAATAATCGGCCGATTAATCGATTATGAAAATAATCGTTAGTTGCAGCCCTAAACATTACTAAAGGAAATGTTATCTGCATTAGCAAGTTTATCATGACATTCATCACAAACAACAGCCGGAGGAACAGTTACCACAAGCTTACAGCAAATACACTTAACTTTGGTAGATTCAGCATCAGGCAGCGATTTTCAAGAAGTAGCTTCTGATTCAGGGTCAATCTGAGACATCTTGCAATATGTAATAGAAAAAACAACATATAAAGCAAAATGATCAAATTCCTTAAATGACAGTTTCAGGAATGGGAAAAAATGCCAATGAACAAGCTTCTAGCAACCAGAAGCAAATAAACAGATAGACTTAAATAATGTGGAGACAATAAAGACGCCCATATTTTTTAGCGCCAAAAAAGACGCCCACATTATTTGGCGCCTAAATGCTTTTGGCGCCAAAATGACGCCACATCCGGTGACGCCGACATTTTTGGCGCAAAAACGTCAAAAACATGACGCAACTTCCGGCGACAAGTATGACGCCGGAAATGAGAAAAAAAAATTTTGCGCCAAAAAAGTCAGCGCCAAAAATGACGCAATAAAATGAAGCATTTTCAGCCCCCGCGAGCCTAACAGCCCACAGAAAAAGTCAAATTTTAAGGTAAGAAAAATTTAATAATTCATATGCATTATCCCAAATAATGAAACTGACTGTCTGAAATAAGGAATATCGAACATCCTGAATCAAGGCAAATAAATGTTTAAACACAAATATTTAGAACTTTATATAAAAGTGCCCAACCATAGCTTAGAGTGTCACAAAAAAATATAATTTATGCTTACCTGATAAATTCATTTCTCTTGTAGTGTAGTCAGTCCACGGGTCATCCATTACTTATGGGATTATATCTCTTCCCTAACAGGAAGTGCAAGAGGATCACCCAAGCAGAGCTGCTACATAGCTCCTCCCCTCAACGTCATATCCAGTCATTCGACCGAAACCATGCGAGAAAGGAGAAACTATAGGGTGCAGTGGTGACTGGAGTTTAATTAAAATTTAGACCTGCCGTAAAAAACAGGGCGGGCCGTGGACTGACTACACTACAAGAGAAATGAATTTATCAGGTAAGCATAAATTATATTTTCTCTTGTTAAGTGTAGTCAGTCCACGGGTCATCCATTACTTATGGGATACCAATACCAAAGCTAAAAGTACACGGATGACGGGAGGGACAAGGCAGGATCTTTACACGGAAGGAACCACTGCCTGTAGAACCTTTCTCCCAAAAACAGCCTCCGAAGAAGCAAAAGTATCAAATTTGTAAAATTTTGAAAAAGTGTGAAGTGAAGACCAAGTTGCAGCCTTGCAAATCTGTTCAACAGAGGCCTCATTCTTAAAGGCCCAGGTGGAAGCCACAGCTCTAGTAGAATGAGCTGTAATCCTTTCAGGAGGCTGCTGTCCAGCAGTCTCATAGGCTAAACGTATTATGCTACGAAGCCAAAACGAGAGAGAGGTAGCCGAAGCCTTTTGACCTCTCCTCTGACCAGAGTAGACGACAAACAGGGAAGAAAGTTTGACGAAAATCTTTAGTTGCCTGCAAATCAAACTTCAGGGCACGGACGACGTCCAGATTGTGCAAAAGTCGTTCCTTCTTTGAAGAAGGGTTGGGACACAATGATGGAACAACAATCTCTTGATTGATATTCCTGTAAGTGACTACCTTAGGTAAGAACCCAGGTTTAGTACGCAGAACTACCTTGCCTGAATGAAAAATCAGATAAGGGGAGTCACAATGTAAGGCAGATAACTCAGAGACTCTCCGAGCCGAGGAAATAGCCATCAAAAACAGAACTTTCCAGGATAACAGCTTGATATCGATGGAATGAAGGGGTTCAAACGGAACGCCTTGCAGAACGTTAAGAACTAAGTTTAAGCTCCACGGAGGAGCAACAGTCTTAAACACAGGCTTAATCCTAGCCAAAGCTTGACAAAAAGTCTGAACGTCTGGAACTTCTGCCAGACGTTTGTGCAGAAGAATAGACAGAGCCGAAATCTGTCCCTTTAATGAACTAGCAGATAAACCCTTTTCTAAACCCTCTTGTAGAAAAGACAATATCCTAGGAATCCTAACCTTACTCCATGAGTAACTCTTGGATTCGCACCAATATAGGTATTTACGCCATATTTTATGGTAAATTTTCCTGGTAACAGGTTTCCTAGCCTGTATTAAGGTGTCAATAACTGACTCCGAGAATCCACACTTTGATAGAATCAAACGTTCAATCTCCATGCAGTCAGCCTCAGAGAAATTAGATTTGGATGTTTGAAAGGACCCTGCATCAGAAGGTCCTGTCTCAGAGGTAGAGACCATGGTGGACAGGACGACATGTCCACTAGATCTGCATACCAAGTCCTGCGTGGCCACGCAGGCGCTATTAGAATCACCGATGCTCTCTCCTGTTTGATCCTGGCAATCAATCGAGGAAGCATCGGGAATGGTGGAAACACATAAGCCATGTTGAAGACCCAAGGTGCTGTCAGAGCATCTATCAGCACCGCTCCCGGGTCCCTGGACCTGGATCCGTAACAAGGAAGCTTGGCGTTCTGGCGAGACGCCATGAGATCCAGATCTGGTTTGCCCCAACGAAGAAGCAGTTGGGCAAAGACCTCCGGATGAAGTTCCCACTCCCCCGGATGAAAGGTCTGACGACTTAGAAAATCCGCCTCCCAGTTCTCCACGCCTGGGATGTGGATCGCTGACAGGTGACAAGAGTGAGACTCTGCCCAGCGAATTATCTTTGAGACTTCCAACATCGCTAGGGAACTCCTGGTTCCTCCTTGATGGTTGATGTAAGCCACAGTCGTGATGTTGTCCGACTGAAACCTGATGAACCTCAGAGTTGCTAACTGAGGCCAAGCCAGAAGAGCATTGAAAATCGCTCTTAACTCCAGAATGTTTTTTGGAAGGAGTCTCTCCTCCTGAGTCCATGATCCCTGAGCCTTCAGGGAATTCCAGACTGCGCCCCAACCTAGAAGGCTGGCGTCTGTTGTTACAATCGTCCAATCTGGCCTGCGGAAGGGCATCCCCTTGGACAGATGTGGCCGAGAAAGCCACCATAGAAGAGAATCTCTGGTCTCTTGATCCAGATTTAGCAGAGGGGACAAATCTGAGTAATCCCCATTCCACTGACTTAGCATGCACAATTGCAGCGGTCTGAGATGCAGGCGCGCAAATGGTACTATGTCCATTGCCGCTACCATTAAGCCGATTACCTCCATGCATTGAGCCACTGACGGGTGTTGAATGGAATGAAGGACACGGCAAGTATTTAGAAGTTTTGATAACCTGGCCTCCGTCAGGTACATTTTCATTTCTACAGAATCTATAAGAGTCCCTAGGAAGGGAACTCTTGTAAGTGGCAACAGAGAACTCTTTTCCACGTTCACCTTCCACCCATGCGACCTCAGAAATGCCAGAACTATCTCTGTATGAGACTTGGCAGTTTGAAAACTTGACGCTTGTATCAGAATGTCGTCTAGGTACGGAGCCACCGCTATGCCTCGCGGTCTTAGTACCGCCAGAAGTGAGCCCAGAACCTTTGTAAAGATTCTTGGAGCCGTAGCTAACCCGAAGGGAAGAGCTACAAACTGGTAATGCCTGTCTAGGAAGGCAAATCTTAGATACCAGTAATGATCCTTGTGAATCGGTATGTGAAGGTAGGCATCCTTTAAATCCACTGTGGTCATGTACTGACCCTCTTGGATCATGGGTAGGATGGTCCGAATAGTTTCCATTTTGAACGATGGAACTCTTAGGAATTTGTTTAGGATCTTTAAGTCCAAGATTGGTCTGAAGGTTCCCTCTTTCTTGGGAACCACAAATAGATTTGAATAGAATCCTTGCCCGTGTTCCGACCGCGGAACTGGGTGGATCACCCCCATTAGTAAGAGGTCTTGTACACAGCGTAGAAACGCCTCTTTCTTTATTTGGTTTGCTGATAACCTTGAAAGATGAAATCTCCCTTGTGGAGGAGAAGCTTTGAAGTCCAGAAGATATCCCTGAGATATGATCTCCAACGCCCAGGGATCCTTGACATCTCTTGCCCAAGCCTGGGCAAAGAGAGAAAGTCTGCCTCCCACTAGATCCGTTTCCAGATAGGGGGCCCTCACTTCATGCTGTCTTAGGGGCAGCAGCAGGTTTTCTGGCCTGCTTGCCCTTGTTCCAGGACTGGTTAGCTTTCCAGCCCTGTCTGAAGCGAGCAACAGCTCCTTCCTGTCTTGGAGCGGAGGAAGTTGATGCTGCTCCTGCCTTGAGGTTACGAAAGGCACGAAAATTAGACTGTTTTGCCTTTGGTTTGGCCCTGTCTTGAGGCAGAGCATGGCCCTTACCTCCAGTAATGTCAGCGATAATTTCTTTCAAGCCGGGCCCGAATAAGGTCTGCCCTTTGAAAGGAATATTAAGCAATTTAGATTTAGAAGTCACATCAGCTGACCAGGATTTAAGCCACAGCGCTCTGCGCGCTTGGATGGCGAATCCGGAGTTCTTAGCCGTAAGTTTGGTTAAGTGTACAACGGCATCAGAAACAAATGAGTTAGCTAGCTTAAGGGCTTTAAGCTTGTTCATAATTTCATCCAATGGAGCTGTGCGAATGGTCTCTTCCAGAGACTCAAACCAGAATGCCGCCGCAGCAGTGACAGGCGCAATGCATGCAAGGGGTTGTAAGATAAAACCTTGTTGAACAAACATTTTCTTAAGGTAACCCTCTAACTTTTTATCCATTGGATCTGAAAAAGCACAGCTATCCTCCACCGGGATAGTGGTGCGCTTAGCCAAAGTAGAAACTGCTCCCTCCACCTTAGGGACCGTTTGCCATAAGTCCCGTGTGGTGGCGTCTATTGGAAACATTTTTCTAAATATAGGAGGGGGTGAAAAGGGCACACCGGGTCTATCCCACTCCTTGTTAACAATTTCTGTAAGCCTTTTAGGTATAGGAAAAACGTCAGTACACACCGGTACCGCAAAATATTTATCCAGCCTACATACTTTCTCTGGAATTGCAACCGTGTTACAATCATTCAGAGCCGCTAATACCTCCCCTAGCAATACGCGGAGGTTCTCAAGCTTAAATTTAAAATTAGAAATCTCTGAATCCAGTCTGCCTGGATCAGATCCGTCACCCACAGAATGAAGCTCTCCGTCCTCATGTTCTGCAAATTGTGACGCAGTGTCAGACATGGCTCTACCATTATCAGCGCGCTCTGTTCTTACCCCAGAGTGATCGCGCTTACCTCTTAATTCTGGCAATTTAGATAGTACTTCTGTCATAACAGTAGCCATGTCTTGCAGAGTGATTTGTATGGGCCGCCCTGATGTACTTGGCGCCACAATATCACGTACCTCCTGAGCGGGAGGCGAAGGTACTGACACGTGAGGAGAGTTAGTCGGCATAACTTCCCCCTCGTTGTCTGGTGATAATTTCTTTACATGCAAAGTTTGACTTTTATTTAAAGTAACATCAATACATTGAGTGCACAAATTTCTGTTGGGCTCCACATTGGCCTTTAAACATAGTGAACAGACAGATTCATCTGTATCAGACATGTTTAAACAGACTAGCAATAAGATTAGCAAGCTTGGAAAATACTTTCAATATAAAGAATGCTACTGCGCCTTTAAGAAGCACAAAAAACTGTCACAGTTGAAATAACAATGAAATAAATTAGTTATAGCAACCAAATTTTTACAGTAAGTGTATAAAGTTAGCAGAGGATTGCACCCACCAGCAAAGGATGATTAACCCCTTGATACCCAAAAACGGATAACAATGTATTAATTAACGTTTTTATCACAGTCAAACACACTGTCACAGGTCTGCTGTGACTGATTACCTCCCTCAAAACTAGTTTTGGAGACCCCTTAGCTCTGTAGAGACGTCCTGGATCATGGAGGATGAAAGAGGAAGACTGTGACTGAATTTTTACTGCGCTAAAATAGGCCCCTCCCACTCATATTACAACAGTGGGGAAGCTCAGTAAACTGTTTCTATGCAGAAAAAACGACAGCCATGTGGTAAAAATCATGCCCAATAAGTTTTTATCACCAAGTACCTCACAAAAAACGATTAACATGCCAGTAAAAGTTTTACATATTTTAAAGTTATGAAGTGTTATTAATAAGCCTGCTGCCAGTCGCTTTTACTACAGTGAAGGCTCAGATATTACTTCAGTATTAACAGTATTTTCGGAGTGAAATTCCATTCCCTAGAAAAATACTTCAGTGTATACACACATACTTATCAGCCTGATACCAGTCGCTACTACTGCATTTAAGGCTGCACTTACATTACATCGGTATTAGCAGTATTTTCTCAGTCAATTCCATTCCTTAGAAAATAATTTACTGCACATACCTCCTTGCAGGGGGGCCCTGCATGCTATTCCCCTGTTCTGAAGTTACCTCACTCCTCAGAAAGTACGAGAACAGCCAGTGGATCTTAGTTACGTCCGCTAAGATCATAGAAAAACTCAGGCAGATTCTTCTTCTAATGCTGCCTGAGAACAAACAACACACTCCGGTGCCGTTTAAAATAACAAACTTTTGATTGAAGAAATAAAACTAAGTTTAAAACACCACAGTCCTCTCACACGACCTGTCTTTAGTTAGGTGCAAGAGAATGACTGGATATGACGTTGAGGGGAGGAGCTATGTAGCAGCTCTGCTTGGGTGATCCTCTTGCACTTCCTGTTAGGGAAGAGATATAATCCCATAAGTAATGGATGACCCGTGGACTGACTACACTTAGCAAGAGAAATAAGACTTACTTACCCCAGGACACTCATCTACATATAGTAGAAAGCCAAACCAGTACTGAAACGAGAATCAGTAGAGGTAATGGTATATATAAGAGTATATCGTCGATCTGAAAAGGGAGGTAAGAGATGAATCTCTACGACCGATAACAGAGAACCTATGAAATAGTTCCTGTAGAAGGAGATTCAAATAGGCAATACTCTCTTCACATCCCTCTGACATTCACTGCACTCTGAGAGGAAAACCGGGCTGCTGCTAAGCGCATATCAACGTAGAATCTAGCACAAACTTACTTCACCACCTCCACGGGAGGCAAAGTTTGTAAAACTGAATTGTGGGTGTGGTGAGGGGTGTATTTATAGGCATTTTGAGGTTTGGGAAACTTTGCCCCTCCTGGTAGGAATGTATATCCCATACGTCACAAGCTCATGGACTCTTGCTAATTACATGAAAGAAATAAACATTTATAGTAAATCATCACGTAATTATTGATATATAATATGCATATATAAAAAAATGTATTGTGTGAGCAGACCTTTTGTAATACAGCACTTAATTACTGATATATACTGTGCATATATAAACATTTATTGTGTGTGCAGACCTTATCTAATGCAGCACTTAATTACTGATATATACTGTGCATATATAAACATTTATTATGTGTGCAGACCTTTTGTAATACAGCACTTAATTACTGTGCATATATCAAAATGTGCTGTGTGTGCAAACCTTTTGTAATACAGCACTTAATTACTGATATATACTGTGCATATATAAACATTTATTGTGTGTGCATACCTTTTGTAATGCAGCACTTAATTACTGATATATACTGTGCATATATAAACATTTATTGTGTGTGCAGACATTATCTAATGCAGCACTTAATTACTGATATATACTGTGCATATATCAAAATTTATTGTGTGCGCAAACCTTTTGTAATGCTGCACTTAATTACTGATATATACTGTGCATATATAAACATTTATTATGTGTGCAGACCTTTTGTAATACAGCACTTAGTTACTGATATATACTGTGAATATATACACATTTATTGTGTGTGCAGACCTATTGTAATGCTGCACTTAATTACTGATATATTACTGTGCATATATAAATAATTATTGTGTGTGCAGACCTTTTGTAATGCAGCTCTTAATTACTAATATATACTGTGCATATATAAACCTTTATTTTATGTGCAGACCTTTTGTAATGTGGCACTTAATTACTGATATATACTGTGCATATATAAACCTTTATTGTGTGTGCAGACCTTTTGTAATACAGCACTTGGTTACTGATATATAATGTGCATATATAAACATTTATTGTGTGTGCAGACCTTTTGTAATGCTGCACTTAATTACTGATATATTACTGTGCATATATAAATAATTATTGTGTGTGCAGACCTTTTGTAATGCAGCTTTTAATTACTAATATATACTGTGCATAGATAAACATTTCTTGTGTGTGCAGACCTTTTGTAATGCTGCACTTAATTACTGATATATACTGTGCATATATAAACCTTTATTGTGTGTGCAGACCTTTTGTAATACAGCACTTGGTTACTGATATATAATGTGCATATATAAACATTTATTGTGTGTGCAGACCTTTTGTAATACAGCACTTGGTTACTGATATATATAATGTGCATATATAAACTTTTATTGTGTGTGCAGACCTTTTGTAATACAGCACTTGGTTACTGATATATAATGTGCATATATAAATATTTATTGTGTGTGCAGACGTTTTGTAATGCTGCACTTAATTACTGATATATTACTGTGCATATATAAACATTAATTGTGTGTGCAGACCTTTTGTAATGCTGCACTTAATTACTGATATATTACTGTGCATATATAAACATTAATTGTGTGTGCAGACCTTTTGTAATGCTGCACTTAATTACTGATATATTACTGTGCATATATAAACATTTATTGTGTGTGCAGACCTTTTGTAATGCTGCACTTAGTTACTGATATATACTGTGCATAAATAAACATTTATTGTGTGTGCAGACCTTTTGTAATGCTGCACTTAGTTACTGATATATACTGTGCATAAATAAACATTTATTGTGTGTGCAGACCTTTTGTAATGCTGCACTTTATTACTGATATATTACTGTGCATATATAAACATTTATTGTGTGTGCAGACCTTTTGTAATAAAGCACTTAGTTACTGATATATACTGTGCATATATAAACATTTATTGTGTGTGCAGACCTTATGTAATGTGACAATTACTGATATATACTGTACATATATAAATATTTATTGTGTGTGCAGACCTTATGTAATACAGCACTAATTACTGATATATACTGTGCATATATAAACATTTATTGTGTGTGCAGACCTTATGTAATGCAGCACTTAATTACTGATATATACTGTACATATATAAACATTTATTGTGTGTGCAGACCTTATGTAATGCAGCACTTAATTACTGATATATACTGTGCATATATAAACATTTATTGTGTGTGCAGACCTTATGTAATGCAGCACTTAATTACTGATATATACTGTGCATATATAAACATTTATTGTGTGTGCAGACCTTATGTAATGCAGCACTTAATTACTGATATATACTGTACATATATAAACATTTATTGTGTGTGCAGACCGTTTGTAATGCAGCACTTAATTACTGATATATACTGTGCATATATAAACATTTATTGTGTGTGCAGACCGTATGTAATGCTGCACTTAATTACTGATATATACTATGCATATATAAACATTTATTGTGTGTGCAGACCTATTGTAATGCTGCACTTAATTACTGATATATACTATGCATATATAAACATTTATTGTGTGTGCAGACCTATTGTAATGCTGCACTTAATTACTGATATATACTGTGCATATATAAACAGTTATTGTGTGTGCAGGGAACTTATGTCTCTCAGCTTCATTCTCAGTAATGCGAAAGGCATGGCAAGTTCCAGTAGATGGGGTTCATCGCTATTATGGGGCTTGTTGCACGGGGGTACCACCCCAAATGCTAGACATAACTGCTGTTCGAGCCTCTGAAACTGCTCAGCAATCATCTGAGCTAACCTCTGTTCCGATGTAGTAAGCCGGTCACTGACCGGACGGAATTTTCGCCACATGAGTCTTTTCCCCAAAGCATGGTTTCCGTCTGTGTGATATCAGGTCCATCCACCAGCCATCTTAGTTAAAAGGTGGTTTTTCAGTTCTGTATCCTATTACAGGATATTTTAACCCCAGAGTTTGGGGGGGGGGGGTAACTGTGCGGCAGCCCCAGACCTATGCTTCTACCCCTCCACAGGCGTTGTTTCCAGAGATCCTCACAATACCTGAGCGTAGCAGGATGTGAAATGGCTTCTAGGCCCGTGGAGATGAGTGTCGCATAGCTGTCTCAAAGAACATAGGAGTAAACTCAGTCGTATCATCCACTCTTAACCTCTGCAGGATCTCAAGTGAACAAATGTTGGTATTGGTATACAATATTGTAGATTTGCTGCATGAAATCCACCTTAAATCTATTCAAACTTGAGGAGCTTCACAAAGACGCGTCTATGCGCAATGAGAACAGGCTCCGCCCCCCCGATTAATATTCTTATTAAATAAAAAGAGAGAAGCGCTCAACCTGGAAACGAACAATAGCATAATAGCTTGTTCTATGGCTAGTTACCACCCAAGAAGCAGCCTCTTTTTGCTCAACATGTGCCTTTCACAGAGAAAAACTTTCCTGAAGCATATCAGTCTGATCCTGACTTTACAGTACAGTCCAGCCCCGAAATACCAGGCAATACTTCTCTGAACGAGAGAAACATCAAAACCCCAGACGTATGTTTCGGCCTGTTGTGGGCCTCGTCAGTGAGGTGCAGCCATATCCCTCTAGGCACACTGAGCAATGGGTCCACGTCTGGATTCCCGCATCACACTTAGGGAGACTTCCCAAAATGTCATAATTTGCATAAATAAAAAGAGAGAAGCGCTCAACCTGGAAACGAACAATATCATAATAGCTTGTTCTATGGCTAGTTACCACCCAAGAAGCAGCCTCTTTTTGCTCAACATGCGCCTTTCACAGAGAAAAACTTTCCTGAAGCATATCAGTCTGATCCTGACTTTACAGTACAGTCCAGCCCCGAAATACCAGGCAATACTTCTCTGAACGAGAGAAACAGCAAAACCCCAGACGTACGTTTCGGCCTATTGTGGGCCTCGTCAGTGAGGTGCAGCCATATCCCTCTAGGCACACTGAGCAACGGGTCCACGTCTGGATTCCCGCATCACAATAATATTCTTATTAGTAACAACCTTAGAAAGGAATCCAGGTTTGGTACGCAAAACCACCTTATCAGCATGGAAAACAAGATAAGGCGAGTCGCATTGCAATGCAGATAGTTCAGAAACTCTTCGAGCTGAAGAGATAGCAACTAAAAACAGAACTTTCCAAGATAGATATCTATGGAATGCATAGGTTCAAACAGAACCCCTTGAAGAACTTTAAGACCTAAATTCAAACTCCATGGCGGAGCAACAGGTTTAAACACAGGCTTGATTCTAACTAAAGCCTGACAGAACGACTGAAACATCTGCCAGACGTTTGTGCAGTAGAATTGATAAAGCAGATATCTGTCCCTTTAAGGAACTAGCTGATAGCCCCTTCTCCAATCCTTCTTGGAGAAAGGACACAATCCTAGGAATCCTGATCTTACTCCATGAGTAGCCTTTGGATTCGCACCAATAAAGATATTTACGCCATATATTATGATAAATTTTCCTGGTGACAGGCTTACGAGTCTGAATCAAGGTATCTATGACCGACTGAGAGATGCCCCGCTTGGATAAGATCAAGCGTTCAATCTCCAAGCAGTCAGTCGCAGAGAAACTAGATTTGGATGCTGGAACGGACCTTGAATCAGAAGGTCCTGTCTCAGTGGCAGAGTCCATGGTGGCAGAGATGACATGTCCGCCAGGTCTGCATACCAAGTCCTGCGTGGCCACGCAGGTGCTATCAAAATCACTGAAGCTCTCTCCTGTTTGATTCTGGCAATCAAACGAGGAAGGAGAGGAAATGGTGGAAACACATAAGCCAGGTTGAACGACGAGGGTACTGCTAGAGCATCTATCAGTACTGCCTGAGGATCCCTTGACCTGGATCCGTAACGAGGAAGTTTGTCATTCTGATGAGACACCATCAGATCCAATTCTGGTGTGCCCCATTGCTGAATCAATTGTGCAAACACCTCCGGATGGAGTTCCCACTCCCCCAGATGAAAAGTCTGACGACTTAGAAAATCCGCTTCCCAGTTCTCCACTCCTGGGATATAGATTGTTGATAGATGGCAAGAGTGAGTCTCTGCCCATCAAATTATTTTGGTAACCTCTATCATCGCTAGAGAACTCTTTGTTCCCCCCTGATGATTGATATATGCTACAGTCATGATATTGTCCGACTGGAAACTTATGAATCTGGCCGATGCCAACTGAGGCCACGCCTGAAGCGCGTTGAATATCAATCTCAGTTCTAGAATATTTATTGGGAGAGCCTCCTCCTGAGTCCACAAACCCTGTGCTTTCAGGGAATTCCAGACTGCACCCCAGCCCAATAGGCTGGCGTCCGTTGTCACTATGACCCACGCTGGCCTGCGGAAACACATTCCCTTGGACAGATGATCCTGTGACAACCACCAAAAAAGAGAGTCTCTGGTCTCTTGGTCCAGATTTATCTGAGGAGATAAATCTGCATATTCCCCATTCCACTGTTTGAGCATGCAAAGTTCCAGTGGTCTGAGAAATTGTATCACAGTCATTCAGAGCAGCTAAAACCTCCCTGAGCAATACGCAGAGGTGTTCAAGCTTAAATTTAAATGTAGACATATCAGAATCAGGTTGAATCCTCTTCCCTGAGTCAGAAACTTCACCCACAGAAAGAAGCTCTCCTTCCTCAGCTTCTGCATATTGTGAGGGAGTATCGGGCATTGCTGTTAAACCGTCAGTATGCTCTGTATTTCTTCTAACTCCAGAGCTGTCTCGCTTTCCTCTAAACCCAGGTAGTCTGGATAATACCGCTGACAGTGTATTATCCATGACCGCCGCCATGTCTTGTAAAGTAAACGCCATGGGCGCCCTAGATGTACTTGGCGCCATAGAGCGTGAGTCCCTTGAGCGTGAGTCAAAGGGTCTGACACGTGGGGCGAGTTAGTCGGCATAACTTCCCCCTCGTCAGATTCCTCTGGTGATAAATTTTTTAAAGACAGAATATGATCTTTATTGCTTAAAGTGAAATCAGTACATTTGGTACACATTCTAAGAGGGGGTTCCACCATGGCTTCTAAACATAATGAACAAGGAGTTTCCTCTATGTCAGACATGTTTAAACAGACTAGCAATGAGACCAGCAAGCTTGGAAAACACTTTAAATCAAGTTAACAAGCAAAAAATAAAAACGGTACTGTACCTTTAAGAGAAACAAATTTTGTCAGAATTTGAAAAACAGTGAAAAAATGCAGTAAATCAAACGAAATTTTTACAGTGTGTATAATAAGCTAGCAGAGCATTGCACCCACTTGCAAATGGATGATTAACCCCTTAGTTCAAAAAACGGATAAAAAAAAACAGAATTTATGCTTACCTGATAAATTACTTTCTCCAACGGTGTGTCCGGTCCACGGCGTCATCCATAACTTGTGGGAATATTCTCCTCCCCAACAGGAAATGGCAAAGAGCACAGCAAAAGCTGTCCATATAGTCCCTCCCAGGCTCCGCCCCCCCAGTCATTCGACCGACGGACAGGAGAAAAAAAGGAGAAACTATAGGGTGCCGTGGTGACTGTAGTTAAAGAAAGAAATTTATCAAACCTGATTAAAAAACCAGGGCGGGCCGTGGACCGGACACACCGTTGGAGAAAGTAATTTATCAGGTAAGCATAAATTCTGTTTTCTCCAACATTGGTGTGTCCGGTCCACGGCGTCATCCATAACTTGTGGGAACCAATACCAAAGCTTTAGGACACGGATGAAGGGAGGGAGCCAATCAGGTTACCTAAACAGAAGGCACCACGGCTTGCAAAACCTCTCTCCCAAAAATAGCCTCCGAAGAAGCAAAAGTATCAAATTTGTAGAATTTGGCAAAAGTGTGCAGAGAAGACCAAGTCGCTGCCTTACATATCTGATCAACAGAAGCCTCGTTCTTGAAGGCCCATGTGGAAGCCACAGCCCTAGTAGAGTGAGCTGTGATTCGTTCAGGAGGCTGCCGTCCGGCAGTCTCGTAAGCCAATCGGATGATGCTTTTCAGCCAAAAGGAAAGAGAGGTAGCAGTAGCTTTTTGACGTCCTTTGTTGCTTCTAAATAGAACTTTAAAGCACGGACTACATCTAAATTGTGTAACAAACGTTCCTTCTTTGAAACTGGATTCGGGCACAAAGAAGGCACAACTATTTCCTGGTTAATATTCTTGTTGGAAACAACTTTTGGAAGGAAACCAGGTTTAGTACGCAAAACAACCTTATCTGACTGAAACACCAGATAGGGCGGAGTACACTGCAGAGCAGATAATTCAGAAACTCTTCTAGCAGAAGAAATAGCAACCAAAAACAGAACTTTCCAAGATAACAACTTGATATCTATAGAGTGTAAGGGTTCAAACGGAACCCCTTGAAGAACTGAAAGAACTAAATTTAGACTCCAAGGAGGAGTCAAAGGTCTGTAAACAGGCTTGATCCTGACCAAAGCCTGAACAAAAGCTTGAACATCTGGCACAGCTGCCAGTCGTTTGTGTAAAAAAACAGATAAAGCAGAAATCTGTCCTTTTAGAGAACTCGCTGACAATCCCTTATCCAAACCTTCTTGGAGAAAGGAAAGGATCCTAGGAATTTTAATCTTACTCCATGAGAATCCCTTGGATTCACACCAACAGATATATCTTTTCCATATTTTATGGTAAATCTTTCTAGTCACACGTTTTCTGGCTTGTACCAGAGTATCTATCACAGAATCCGAAAACCCACGCTTAGATAAAATCAAGCGTTCAATTTCCAAGCAGTCAGCTGGAGAGAAACTAGATTTGGATGTTCGAATGGACCTTGTACTAGAAGATCCTGTCTCAAAGGTAGCTTCCATGGTGGAGCCGATGACATATTCACCAGGTCTGCATACCAAGTCCTGCGTGGCCACGCAGGAGCTATCAAAATCACCGAGGCCTTCTCCTGTTTGATCTTGGCTACCAGCCTGGGAATGAGAGGGAACGGTGGAAACGCATAAGCTAGGTTGAAGGCCCAAGGCGCCACTAATGCATCCACTAGAGTCGCCTTGGGATCCCTGGATCTGGACCCGTAGCAAGGAACCTTGAAGTTCTGACGAGACGCCATCAGATCCATGTCTGGAATGCCCCATAATTGGGTCAATTGGGCAAACACCTCCGGGTGGAGTTCCCACTCCCCCGGATGGAAGGTCTGACGACTCAGATAATCCGCCTCCCAGTTTTCCACTCCTGGGATGTGGATCGCAGATAGGTGGCAGGAGTTATCCTCCGCCCATTTGATGATTTTGGTCACCTCTCTCATCGCCAGGGAACTCCTTGTTCCCCCCTGATGATTGATGTAAGCAACAGTCGTCATGTTGTCTGATTGGAATCTTATGAATCTGGCCTTTGCTAGTTGAGGCCAAGCCCTGAGAGTATTGAATATCGCTCTCAGTTCCAGAATGTTTATCGGTAGAAGAGACTCTTCCCGAGACCATAGACCCTGAGCTTTCAGGGAATCCCAGACCGCGCCCCAGCCTAATAGACTGGCGTCGGTCGTGACGATGACCCACTCTGGTCTGCGGAAGCTCATTCCCTGGGACAGGTGATCCTGGGTCAGCCACCAACGGAGTGAGTCTCTGGTCTTCTGATCTACTTGAATCACTGGAGACAAGTCTGTATAGTCCCCATTCCACTGTTTGAGCATGCACAGTTGTAATGGTCTTAGATGAATTCTCGCAAAAGGAACTATGTCCATTGCTGCAACCATCAACCCTACTACTTCCATGCACTGAGCTATGGAAGGCCGTAGAACAGAGTGAAGAACTTGACAAGCGTTTAGAAGCTTTGACTTTCTGACATCTGTCAGGAAAATCTTCATTTCTAAAGAATCTATTATTGTCCCCAAGAAAGGAACTCTTGTCGACGGAGACAGGGAACTTTTCTCTATGTTCAACTTCCACCCGTGAGATCTGAGAAAGGCCAGAACGATGTCTGTGTGAGCCTTTGCCTTAGAAAGAGACGACGCTTGTATTAGAATGTCGTCCAAGTAAGGTGCCACTGCAATGCCCCTTGGTCTTAGAACCGCTAGAAGGGATCCGAGCACCTTTGTGAAAATCCTTGGAGCAGTGGCTAGCCCGAATGGGAGAGCCCCAAACTGGTAATGTTTGTCCAGAAAGGCGAACCTTAGGAACTGATGATGATCTTTGTGGATAGGAATATGTAGATACGCATCCTTTAGATCCACGGTAGTCATAAATTGACCCTCCTGGATTGTAGGTAAAATCGTTCGAATGGTTTCCATTTTGAACGATGGCACTCTGAGAAATTTGTTTAGAATTTTTAAATCCAGAATTGGTCTGAAGGTTCCCTCTTTTTTGGGAACTACAAACAGATTTGAGTAAAACCCCAGTCCTTGTTCCACAGTTGGAACTGGATGCATCACTCCCATTTTTAACAGGTCCTCTACACAATGTAAGAATGCCTGTCTCTTTATTTGGTTTGAAATGTGGAACCTTCCCCTTGGGGGTAGTTCCTTGAATTCTAGAAGATAACCCTGAGAGACTATTTCTAGTGCCCAGGGATCCTGAACATCTCTTGCCCAAGCCTGAGCAAAGAGAGAGAGTCTGCCCCCTACTAGATCCGGTCCCGGATCGGGGGCTACCCCTTCATGCTGTTTTGGTAGCAGCAGCAGGTTTCTTGGCCTGTTTACCCTTGTTCCAGCCTTGCATCGGTTTCCAAGCTGGTTTGGTCTGGGAAGCATTACCCTCTTGTCTAGAGGCTGCAGAGTTGGAGGCCGGTCCGTTCCTGAAATTGCGAAAGGAACGAAAATTGGACTTATTCTTAGCCTTGAAAGGCCTATCTTGTGGGAGGGCATGGCCCTTACCCCCAGTGATGTCTGAAATAATCTCTTTCAATTCTGGCCCAAAGAGGGTCTTACCTTTGAAAGGGATATTAAGCAATTTTGTCTTGGAAGATACATCCGCTTTAGCCAGAGCGCTCTGCGCGCCACAATTGCAAACCCTGAATTTTTCGCCGCTAATCTCGCTAACTGCAAAGCGGCATCTAAAATAAAGGAATTAGCTAACTTAAGTGCGTGAATTCTGTCCATAACCTCCTCATACGGAGTCTCTCTACTAAGCGATTTTTCTAGTTCTTCTAACCAGAACCACGCTGCTGTAGTGACAGGAATAATACACAAAATAGGTTGAAGGAGGTAACCTTGCTGTACAAAAATCTTTTTAAGCAAACCCTCCAATTTTTTTATCCATAGGATCTTTGAAAGCACAATTGTCCTCAATAGGAATGGTCGTGCGTTTGGCTAGTGTAGAAACCGCCCCCTCGACCTTAGGGACTGTTTGCCATAAGTCCTTTCTGGGGTCGACCATAGGAAATAATTTCTTAAATATAGGAGGAGGGACAAAAGGTATGCCAGGCTTCTCCCACTCCTTATTCACTATGTCCGCCACCCGCTTGGGTATTGGAAAAGCGTCGGGGTGCACCGGGACCTCTAGGAACTTGTCCATCTTGCACAATTTTTCTGGGATGACCAGGTTGTCACAATCATCCAGAGTAGATAGCACCTCCTTAAGCAGTGCGCGGAGATGCTCTAATTTAAATTTAAATGTCACAACATCAGGTTCTGCCTGCTGAGAAATTCTTCCTGAATCAGAAATTTCCCCATCTGACAAAACCTCCCTCATAGCCACTTCAGATTGGTGTGAGGGTATGATAGAGCAATTATCATCAGCGCCCTCCTGCTCTACAGTGTTTAAAACAGAGCAATCGCGCTTTCTCTGAAATGCAGGCATTTTGGATAAAATATTTGCTATGGAGTTATCCATTACTGCCGTCAATTGTTGCATAGTAACAAGCATTGGCGCGCTAGAAGTACTAGGGGTCTCCTGCGTGGGCAAAACTGGTGTAGACACAGAAGGAGATGATGTAGAACTATGTCTACTCCCTTCATCTGATGAATCATCTTGGGCAACTTTACTATCTGTGGCAGTACTGTCCTTACTTTGTTTGAACGCTATGGCACAATTATCACACATATTTGAAGGGGGAGACACATTGGCTTCCATACATACAGAACATAGTCTATCTGAAGGCACAGACATGTTAAACAGGCTTAAACTTGTCAATAAAGTACAAAAAACGTTTTAAAACAAAACCGTTACTGTCTCTTTACATTTTAAACAGGGCACACTTTATTACTGAATATGTGAAAAACTATGAAGGAATTATTCAATCTTAACCAAATTTTCACCACAGTGTCTTAAAGCATTCAAAGCATTGCACCCCAAATTTCAGGCTGTTAACCCTTAAAATGTGGAAACCGGAGCCGTTTACAGATTTAACCCCCTTACAGTCCCAGCCCCAGCCTTTGCTGCGACTTCACCAAACCCAGGGGAGTATACGATACCAAATGAAGCCTTCTAGGAACCTTTTCAACTAATTCCAGACCCACACACATGCAGCTGCATGTACTGCTCTCAAAAGTAACTGCGCAGTAATGGCGCGAAAATGAGGCTCTGCCTACTACAGAGAAGGCCCTTCCTGACTGGGAAGGTGTCTAAACCAGTGCCTGACGTGAAAAAAAAAGTTCCCCAAGGTTATAAAGTGTGAATTTCAATATCAAACTATATAAAATACCTAAATAAAGCAATCGATCTAGCCCATAAAAGTGTCTACCAGTTTTATAGCCCATATTAAGCCCTTTATTCTGTTTGAGACTAAGAAAATGGCTTACCGATCCCCATGAGGGGAAAAATGACAGCCTTCCAGCATTACACAGTCTTGTTAGAAATATGGCTAGTCATACCTTAAGCAGAAAAGTCTGCCAACTGCTCCCCCCAACTGAAGTTATCTCATCTCAACAGTCCTGTGTGGGAACAGCAATCGATTTTAGTTACTGCTGCTAAAATCATACTCCTCTCACAAACAGAACTCTTCATCTTTTTCTGTTTCAGAGTAAATAGTACATACCAGCACTATTTTAAAATAACAAACTCTTGATAGTAGAATAAAAACTACAACTAAACACCACATACTCTTCACCATCTCCGTGGAGATGCTACTTGTTCAGAGCGGCAAAGAGAATGACTGGGGGGGGGGCGGAGCCTGGGAGGGACTATATGGACAGCTTTTGCTGTGCTCTTTGCCATTTCCTGTTGGGGAGGAGAATATTCCCACAAGTTATGGATGACGCCGTGGACCGGACACACCAATGTTGGAGAAACGATAGACTTTTTTTAACAGTCACAACAAACTGCCCCAGCTCTGCTGGGGCCCTACCTTCCCCAACAAACGACTTTGGAAAGCATAAGAGCCCTTTAGAGAGGTCCTATAGCATTCAGGGGACTCCTGGAGGAAGCTGGATGTCTCAGTCTGTAAAAGTAACTGCGCAATAAAGCGCTAAAATAGGCCCCTCCCACTCATGTTAAACAGTGGAAAGCCTCAGGAAACTGTTTCTAGGCAAATTTAAGCCAGCCATGTGGAAAAAACTAGGCCCCAATAAAGTTTTATCACCAAAGCATATATAAAAACGCTTAAACATTCCCAGCAAACGTTTTATATTGCAAATTAATAAGAGTATTACCTCTAAAAGTAAGCATGATACCAGTCGCTATTAAATCACTGTAGTCAGGCTTACCTTACATAAATCTGGTATCAGCAGCATTTTCTAGCATTTGCATCTCTAGAAATTTTTTTTAACTGCACATACCTCATAGCAGGATAACCTGCACGCCATTCCCCAGCTGAAGTTACCTCTCTCTTCAGTTATGTGTGAGAACAGCAATGGATCTTAGTTACAACCTGCTAAGATCATAGAAATCACAGGCAGATTCTTCTTCTATTTTCTGCCTGGGACAAAATAGTACAACTCCGGTACCATTTAAAAAA